>NC_092352.1:39273311-39585086 GCF_963676685.1 Mytilus edulis | reverse complement strand
TCTCTGGTGGAAGATTTGGGCTCTTAGAGGTGATATAACTCTATAAGTGCATTTGTATCCGTTCCAGCGGTCGGATAATACCCTGTTAAATATTCGTTACTATTTCGCTTTTAAAAAGTTTGTTGTACGTTGCACCTTTTAGAAAAGGATTTCCAATTGTGTTCATATCTCTGGTGGTAATAATGTGTTCTTATAGATGAAATACCCCTATAAGCGCATATGTACTCGTTCCAGCGATCGGTTAATACCCTGTTACCTATTCGTTACCTATTCGTTACCTATTCACTTATAGTACGTTTGTTGTACGTTGCACCTTTTAGAAAAGGATTTTCAATTAAATTCATATCTCTGATGGTAACAATGTGTTCTTACAGATGAAATGACCCCATTAGAGCGCATGTACCCGTTCCAGCGCTCGGTAAATAACCTGTTACCTATTCGTTACTTATTCGCTTTTAATGCGCGGGGTATACGGTGCACCTTGAAATAAATCGTTTTTTAATTGTGTTCAGGTCTCTGGTGGTAAGAATGCGTTCTTAGAGATGAAATGACCCTATTAGCGCGCATGTACCCGTTCCAGCGCTCGGTTAATACCCTGTTACCTATTCGTTACCTATTCGTTACCTATTCGCTTATAATACATTTTTTTATACGTTTCACCTGTTAGAAAAGGATTTTCAATTATTTCCATGTCTCAGGTGGTAACAATGTATTCTTAGAGATGAAATGACCCCATTAGAGCGCATGTACCCGTTCCAGCGCTCGGTAAATAACCTGTTACCTATTCGTTACCTATTCGCTTTTAATGCGCGGGGTATACGCTGCACCTTGAAATAAATCGTATTTTAATTGTGTTCATGTCTGGTGGTAACAATGTGTTCTTAGAGATGAAATGACCCCATTAGAGCGCATGTACCCGTTCCAGCGCTCGGTAAATAACCTGTTACCTATTCGTTACTTATTCGCTTTTAATGCGCGGGGTATACGGTGCACCTTGAAATAAATCGTTTTTTAATTGTGTTCAGGTCTCTGGTGGTAAGAATGTGTTCTTAGAGATGAAATTACCCTATTAGCGCGCATGTACCCGTTCCAGCGCTCGGTTAATACCCTGTTACCTATTCGTTACCTATTCGTTACCTATTCGCTGATAATACATTTTTTTATACGTTTCACCTGTTAGAAAAGGATTTTCAATTATGTCCAGGTCTCAGACGGTAACAATGTGTTCTTAGAGATGAAATGACCCCATTAGAGCGCATGTACCCGTTCCAGCGCTCGGTAAATAACCTGTTACCTATTCGTTACCTATTCGCTTTTAATGCGCGGGGTATACGGTGCACCTTGAAATAAATCGTTTTTTAATTGTGTTCAGGTCTCTGGTGGTAAGAATGTGTTCTTAGAGATAAAATTACCCTATTAGCGCGCATGTACCCGTTCCAGCGGTCGGTTAATACCCTGTTACCTATTCGTTACCTATTCGTTACCTATTCGCATATAATACATTTTTTTATAAGTTTCAACTGTTAGAAAAGGATTTTCAATTATGTCCATGTCTCAGGTGGTAACAATGTGTTCTTAGAGATGAAATTACCCTATTAGCGCTCATGTTCCCGTTCCACAAGAGACATGAACACAATTAAAAAACGATTTATTTCAAGGTGCAACGTATACCTCGTGCATTCAAAGCAAATAAGGAACGAATAAGAAGCAGGGTATTAACTGAGCGCTGGAACGAGTACATATGCGCTAATAGGAGTATTTCATCTAAAAGAACACATTATTACCACCAGAGATATGAACTGAATTAAAAATCCTTTTCTAAAAGATGCAACGTACAACAAACGTAATATAAGTGAATAGGTAACGAATAGGTAACAGGGTATTTATCGAGCGCTGGAACGGGTACATGCACGCTAATAGGGTCATTTTATCTCTAAGAACACATTGTTACCACCAGAGACATGGAGACAATTAAAAATCCTTTTCTAAAAGGTGCAACATACAACAAAAGTATTATAAGTGAATAGGTAACGAATAGGTAACAGGGTATTCACCGAGCTCTGGAACGGGTACATGCGAGCTAATAGGGTAATTTCATCTCTAAGAACACATTGTTACCACCAGACATGAACACAATTAAAACACGATTTATTTCAAGTTGCAGCGTATACCCCGCGCATTAAAAGCGAATAGGTAACGAATAGGTAACAGGTTATTTACCGAGCGCTGGAACGGGTACATGCGCTCTAATGGGGTCATTTCATCTCTAAGAACACATTGTTACCGTCTGAGACCTGGACATAATTGAAAATCCTTTTCTAACAGGTGAAACGTATAAAAAAATGTATTATAAGCGAATAGGTAACGAATAGGTAACGAATAGGTAACAGGGTATTAACCGAGCGCTGGAACGGGTACATGCGCGCTAATAGGGTAATTTCATTTCTAAGAACACATTCTTACCACCAGAGACCTAAACACAATTAAAAAACGATTTATTTCAAGGTGCACCGTATACCCCGCGCATTAAAAGCGAATAAGTAACGAATAGGTAACAGGTTATTTACCGAGCGCTGGAACGGGTACATGCGCTCTAATGGGGTCATTTCATCTCTAAGAACACATTGTTACCACCAGACATGAACACAATTAAAACACGATTTATTTCAAGGTGCAGCGTATACCCCGCGCATTAAAAGCGAATAGGTAACGAATAGGTAACAGGTTATTTACCGAGCGCTGGAACGGGTACATGCGCTCTAATGGGGTCATTTCATCTCTAAGAACACATTGTTACCACCTGAGACATGGACATAATTGAAAATCCTTTTCTAACAGGTGAAACGTATAAAAAAATGTATTATAAGCGAATAGGTAACGAATAGGTAACGAATAGGTAACAGGGTATTAACCGAGCGCTGGAACGGGTACATGCGCGCTAATAGGGTGATTTCATCTCTAAGAACACATTCTTACCACCAGAGACCTGAACACAATTAAAAAACGATTTATTTCAAGGTGCACCGTATACCCCGCTCATTAAAAGCGAATAGGTAACGAATAGGTAACAGGTTATTTACCGAGCGCTGGAACGGGTACATGCGCTCTAATGGGGTCATTTCATCTCTAAGAACACATTGTTACCACCAGACATGAACACAATTAAAAAAACGATTTATTTCAAGTTGCAGCGTATACCCCGCGCATTAAAAGCGAATAGGTAACGAATAGGTAACAGGTTATTTACCGAGCGCAGGAACGGGTACATGCGCTCTAATGGGGTCATTTCATCTCTAAGAACACATTGTTACCGTCTGAGACCTGGACAAAAATTGAAAATCCTTTTCTAACAGGTGAAACGTATAAAAAAATGTATTATAAGCGAATAGGTAACGAATAGGTAACGAATAGGTAACAGGGTATTAACCGAGCGCTGGAACGGGTACATGCGCGCTAATAGGGTAATTTCATCTCTAAGAACACATTCTTACCACCAGAGACCTGAACACAATTAAAAAACGATTTATTTCAAGGTGCACCGTATACCCCGCGCATTAAAAGCGAATAAGTAACGAATAGGTAACAGGTTATTTACCGAGCGCTGGAACGGGTACATGCGCTCTAATGGGGTCATTTCATCTCTAAGAACACATTGTTACCACCAGACATGAACACAATTAAAATACGATTTATTTCAAGGTGCAGCGTATACCCCGCGCATTAAAAGCGAATAGGTAACGAATAGGTAACAGGTTATTTACCGAGCGCTGGAACGGGTACATGCGCTCTAATGGGGTCATTTCATCTCTAAGAATACATTGTTACCACCTGAGACATGGAAATAATTGAAAATCCTTTTCTAACAGGTGAAACGTATAAAAAAATGTATTATAAGCGAATAGGTAACGAATAGGTAACAGGGTATTAACCGAGCGCTGGAACGGGTACATGCGCGCTAATAGGGTCATTTCATCTCTAAGAACACATTCTTACCACCAGAGACCTGAACACAATTAAAAAACGATTTATTTCAAGGTGCACCGTATACCCCGCGCATTAAAAGCGAATAAGTAACGAATAGGTAACAGGTTATTTACCGAGCGCTGGAACGGGTACATGCGCTCTAATGGGGTCATTTCATCTGTAAGAACACATTGTTACCATCAGAGATATGAATTTAATTGAAAATCCTTTTCTAAAAGGTGCAACGTACAACAAACGTACTATAAGTGAATAGGTAACGAATAGGTAACGAATAGGTAACGAATAGGTAACAGGGTATTAACCGATCGCTGGAACGAGTACATATGCGCTTATAGGGGTATTTCATCTATAAGAACACATTATTACCACCAGAGATATGAACACAATTGGAAATCCTTTTCTAAAAGGTGCAACGTACAACAAACTTTTTAAAAGCGAAATAGTAACGAATATTTAACAGGGTATTATCCGACCGCTGGAACGGATACAAATGCACTTATAGAGTTATATCACCTCTAAGAGCCCAAATCTTCCACCAGAGACAACAAAACAATTGAAAATCATGTTTTAAAAGGTGCAACGTAAGATACACGTATTATAAGCGAATTATAAGCGAGTGATGGAACGAATTAAACAAGGTAATAGCATGCTCCGAAACGATGTACACCCTGCTTACATGTTTAACTCTACCACAATATGTAAGTATGTGCCTGTCCCTAGACAAGAGCCTGAAATTAAGTAGTTATCGTTTGTTTTTGTGTTACATATTTCCGTTTATTTTTTTGTATATGAAATACGGCCGTCAGTTTTGTTGTTTGAATTGTCTGAGGTTGTCATGTCTGGGCCTTTTATAGGTGACTACACGGTTTGGGCTATGCTCATTGTTGAAGGCCGTACAGTGACCTATAGTTGATAATTTCTGTGTCATTTTGGTCTAATGTGGAGTGTTGTCTCATTGGCAATCATACCACATATTCGTTTTTACGCAAGCGCTAACACGGTGATTTCATCCCGTCGAACCAAGATCCATCTTCAAACATACGGACATAAAGCAGTTAAAAGGTAGAACGTATAAAAAACAAGTAAGGAACAAATGCGTATCGAACATGAAGTAAAAGGATCGGTTGAGCACAAACACATATAAATAGGTCATAAAAAGATCATTTTACCTCAACCAATTCAGAACTATTACCATATGTAAGACTATTAACAACTAGATTTGTAATTGCTAGCAATAACGGAAGGCACCCCTTCCCCCTATTACCAGGTGAGCGGCAGCCATTTTGACAATTCCAAAGTCAAAGAGAGCATCTACAGATGTCTAGTAACATTTTTGCAAAGTTTCATTAAGTTTGAACATTTTGAATTTTTGATATTTTTGCTGTTTCCATGGTTATGGCGGCCATTTTGAAAATTCTAACTTCAAAATCCAACTCTGCCTATGCCAGTTACCATTCCTGTAAAGTTTCATCCAGTTTGCGGAAAATTCTTATTTTTGAAATTTTTGACCTTTTTGCATTGTTTCCATGGTAACAAGACCTATTTTGGAAATTCCAACTCCAATGTTGCTCATCATTACTGTGAAGTTTCATGAAGTTTTGAGCATTTTTAGAATTTTGAAAATGTTAGTGTAGTTTCCATGGCAACATAGTAGTTCCAATGATCGCCAAAATCATCCAACACCTGTATATAGTGGGCACCTACATTGTTTTAAAATATGATGATTCTGAGTTGAAGCATATCCAAACAGTTCACCAAAAACCAAAAACTCATTTTTTTCACAATTGTGCCGTTTCCATGGTAACGGCAGCCATATTAAACTATTCCATGCCATAATTAAAAAGGGGGAAGGATATTAAAAATCAAATAAGTAACGAATAGGTAACGAATAGGGAATAGGGAATAGGTAACGAATAGGGAATAGGGAATAGGTAACGAATAGGCAACGAATAGGGAATAGGGAATAGGTAACGAATAGGTAACGAATAGGGAATAGGGAATAGGTAACGAATAGGTAACGAATAGGGAATAGGGAATAGGTAACGAATAGGCAACGAATAGGGAATAGGGAATAGGTAACGAATAGGGAATAGGGAATAGGTAACCAACTTGACGCCCATATTCAGGGGAAAAAATCAAATTGAAATTCGAATAATAATTATTGTTCAACTTATTTAATGACATTGAAATGCGCATCTGGTGCAGAAGAAATGGTACCGTTATTGTTATTACTACCACTGGGTCGATGCCTCTGCTGGTGGACTGTTACTCCCCGAGGGTATCACCAGCCTAGTAGCCAGTCCTCCGGTACTGGCATGAAAATACGAATTTATTTTGTTTCATTAAAATTTGCTGTTACAAAATGTTAAAAATTATTATGTATCTCCCTCATGCAAAGCTCTGATTCCTTTCACGGATTTGGCTACACTTTTTGGAACTTTTGGATTATAGCTCTTCATCTTTTATATAAGCTTTGGATTTCACATATTTTGGCCACGAGCATCACTGAAGAGACATGTATTGTCGAAATGCCGTGCATCTGGTGCGGAAGAAATGGTACCGTTATTGTTATTACTACCACTGGGTCGATGCATCTGCTGGTGGACTGTTAGTCCCCGAGGGTATCACCAGCCCAGTAACCAGTCCTCCGGTACTGGCATGAAAATACGGATTTTTTTGTTTCATTAAAATTTGCTGTTACAAAATGTTAAAAATTATTATAAATTAAGGAATGTATCTCCCTCATGCAAAGCTCTGATTCCTTTCACGGATTTGGCTACACGTTTTGGAACTTTTGAATTATAGCTCTTCATCTTTTATATAAGCTTTGGATTTCACATATTTTGGCCACGAGCATCACTGAAGAGACATGTATTGTCGAAATGCGCATCTGGTGCAGAAGAAATGGTACCGTTATTGTTATTGAACAATATATTTATTTTTTTTTTGACCGACTGAAAGGACAAATATGTACAACTATGGAGTTTTGTGAGATTGATAGCATAACCATACTTTCTATTTTTATAACGCGTATCGAATAAGGATTTAATGACGTACATATGAGTACACATGTAAATTGTATTTTAATTAACAATTAGAAATGAATTTCGAAGGCAAACGGTAATGAATTATTGATACAGAATAAATAGTTACAATAACTTCTTTGTGAAAAAGGGATTTCCGTCATATAAATAATTAGTATGTTTTTCTCTGGTATGTACTTTTATTTGAATATATATTATACTTCATTGACTTTTGAATATTTTTTGGTATTACTGTATATAATATCAAAAACCAGTCCGGTTCATAATTTACAATAACGATTATTTTAATGAAAATATTAGTATGGCATATAATTGGTATCAATTGTACTATTTGCCATGGACAAATAATATGATACTATCCGAAGGAACGACACAGCTGTCTTATGTGAATACTCCGATATTACGTTATGTTGTTTAATTATTACTTGCTGATATTTTGACCTTATATAATGATGGTTTTGACATTACGTTATGAGATTTATTGCTTCATATGGCTTTTAACATTACATAACGATGGTTCAAAATTTTACGAATTTACACGAAGCATATATTACACCTCAAACAATAAAACAGTCAGGAATATTACTAAACAGACAACATAAGATGGGCAATGTGGCCATGTGCGATATTTGACAGAGTATAGGCATATCTTTTGTAAGTTAAGACAATAGCGTGTTGTCAATATAATCTATAAAGTGAAAATAAGCATAATTCTTTTGAACAAAATTGCCTTCTAAAACATTTTCTGTAACTCTTCGGTAATGATACATAACCAACACTTTAACAAACCAACACTTTTTAAATGTCGGATTGGCATACTTAATATACTGTTAGTAATTAACTTACCTGACAATGTCGATAGATCACCACTATCAGACAATTCAGTTGTAGCATGGATTTCTGTCGAAATTGTTGCAGCATGGCTACTTGACGATTCGGTTGTAGCATGGTTACCTGGCGAGATTGCTGCAACTCGGCTACCTGACGATGTTTTTGCAATGATGGTTCTGGAAAACAATGCTAAAATAAAGAGAAGGTATACATTGTAAATAGGTCATGACTTTAGTTATATCTGAGCCTGAACGTGGTTGAGTTGATAATGCTATTTTTACGGATACGCTTTACAGTATTAATATACCGTAAAACTGTTTCAATTCGTAATAAAATACCACTATTATTCCATGGTACCGCTTACACAGCATGCAGTGTTTCGGTATTGACATTCCCGTTCTTAAAACTGATAGTTGGTTGATCATGTTCAAAAAAGATTCAAGCTTCCGTGGACTTCTATAGACATTCCAATTTGGCCTATTCCGATTGGCGTTGCTTAGATAAACTTGTTGGTTTCACTTATCCCTACTTACTCATTATACATAGCTTATTGTAGATATATTGGGTACGAATTTCTGTATTTAGGTCATAAGAAATCTTCGTTATAAAGGTCATATGGTTTAAAATATATGATCGACTACGTCGGAAAGAAACGGATTTCTTCCAATAAATTATCAGCCTATATCACTGATAATCAGTAGAATTGTGGAACCGATATGTTGTATATGAACCGGTTTAAAACTCAAAAAATAAAATTATTTAATGAGAAACAAATTAAAAAGAAGAGATGAATTATAGTCTAGGTTTTCAGCTGATACACTTAACTGTCCACCAACTACATTGTGTTTGCTGTTGTTGTTTTTTGTGACCGTTTTCAAAAGCGTTCGACAAGGTTTAGCATTGAATTCTAGTGGAATGAAAGGAAATCCTAAAAAATGTTAAGAATTCATTTAAAAGACAGATAAAAAGTTCATCCTCGTGCTATATTCTTTAATTGTTTCGTTTCGTGATTGTCGAGATGTACACCCCAACAAAAATTTTGTTCTTTTTTTTCTATAATATTCGAAAACATATCGTTATACCTTTCATAACTTCTATATTTAGAGTATTATCAAAACATGCCTGTATCACACTTTTTCCCGGTCCGACCACGTTTACATCCTCTTGGCCCACATGAATCAGATAGTATACCACATACGTCATTACCACGGCAGTGACCACACGCCTTGTCACACGAAGTCTTATTATGCCGTGTAGTTTCACCTGACTAGTTCTAAATATAAGCTTTTCCCGAATAACTTCTGTCTTAATGTAATATTGTTTTCGTTCACGTTTTATTTTCTATCCGAATTACTAAATGCAAATATTTCGAACTAAAGTGTTTCTTTTTTCAATGTTCCACTACTAGTATTTAGACATCTTGAAAATTTGCCATGATACATTTATTCTTAATCTATTGGTATTATTACTGACCTAATAAATGGTCATCCCTGTCTTTGTTTTGTTTATGTCTGTACCTTTAGTTTTCTTTGTAGTGTATGGTTAAAATGTTTGTCCAATTTTCTTTTTCTTTTGGCAATTATGATGCCTTGAAAATGTATGTTGTCAGTGTTTGATACCATATATACTTATAAACGGTATAGAATTGGTGTCTTTTTTCGTACTTTATTTTGGCCTTTTTAACGTTTTTGGAGCGTCACTGATGAGTCTTTTGTATATAAAACGCGCGTGTGGCGTAAATACAAAATTTAATCCTAGTATCTATGATGAGTTTATTTTATATTTTATATTTGAATATATATGTAGGACTCAAATCTATGGCGGGGTTCCAAATCTATGGTAAAATTTCTAATCTATGGCAAATGTGACGTTGCAAACGCCAAACAACTCAAATCTATGGTAGATTTTTGTTTCCCCAAAATCTATGGCAGATCTTTGAATTGTGTCACAATTGAATAACGCCATATTACAACGTCGCCCCAGCAAACGTTGGCGGAACCCATAGATTTGAACACCATTCCAGATATAGGCATTTCCCTCGACAACAATATGCGGATAGTCTCAAGGAAGATGTGACCTATTACTAGTACCCGGAAGGTGGACGAAATGTGCTGTATCGGCCAAAGCCCGCGATGAAGAACGGCACCGCTTTTTTCATCGATTGTTTAGAGAAAGGAGTTACAGAAGACATTTTACTGTCTACAACAGGCAAAGTTTATAAAGTGAAAGATAAAAAAAACGGATATCAATTTGATTTAAATCGTCATTAAATAAAAAAGATGCATTAACGAAGAAATAAATATTACTTGAAAATTTAAACTGTTAATTTTTATTTATCATTTCTGTTTTATAAAAAAAAATACATTCTTGTTTGATAAGAGACAAACTAGACTAGTTGGTTTAATAAATGGGTTAAACAGGTACCATGCAAAGATTAGAAAATGTTTATTTTTACGGGGCACATCATTTCAATCTTGAAGTTTTATTTTTACCATCACGATTTTGTTGACCATTATGGAAGGTTTATTCCACAAATGTTTATAGACATGCTCCTGTTGTCGTACATGTCCACTTGTTTAAGACAAATCATTGGTCGTATATGTACTGCATTATTTTCCATTTGCACAACATTTGCAATAGATTTGGAAACCGTGAACATAAATCCGCCATAGATTAGGAAATTACAAAATTTACCATAGCCTAGGATTGTAAAAACCTGCCATAGATTTGGGATGGCATGACGTCACATTTGCCATATATTAGAAATCTGCCATGGAATTGGAACCCACCATAGATTTGAGTCCTACATATATTTTTGGTATGTTTAGTGAAAATATTACTTACCTGGCAGGGGCGGATCCAGCCATTTTAAACAGGGGGTCCCAACCCAGGACAAAGGGGGGTTCCAACTATATGTTCCAATTAAAATACATTGAGCGGCCAAAAAGGGGGTTCCAACACCCTGACCCCTCTTCCCCCCATCTCTGGATCGGCCACTGCCTGGCGAGTAAAATATAATGCATCATGGGTTATATTTTCAAAATTGTACACCATAACGTCCTGATTGGTTAAAATGTAACAAGCAATGAAAGTTTAACCAATGACGTGATGTTATTTTCCTTTTGGGGTACGAACAATGAAATTACCCATGATTCTTTAGATTCTCAAACGACCAATTACCTGGTGAGTAAAATCTCCATATGCCTTGACGGTTTGTCCTTATACCTATTCCTTTAATCTGTATCGGGTTATTATCAGTCCATTCAAAATTAAGGTTACAGTCTTGTACAAGATGAATTATTCCATTTGACCATTCGATCGTAAAATTTCTAAATGATAAACCATCTAATATGGTATTGTTTGCCTCTTTAGAAAAATATGAATTTCTCCAGGTTGAATTTACATGCTTCCTCAGATTAAATTTCAAGTTATTGCCTACTCCTATTCCTATGGCATAAAACTCCTTAGAACGTAGGTTCACAGCTGACGATAACACTATTGAGGCAGACGGACTTGCTTTCAAACTAAACGTGAACGACTTAGTTTGGGGAGGATAGAAGCTGTGATTGCTTAAACTGACGTAATATTCGTCTAGCTTCATCAATTTGTGTATTTGCGACCCACTGAACGTTCTTACTTCCAAATATCCTGTAAATTACAAACACACATATGAGAATATATCAGTTTTTAAGAAACATCAAAAATATTTCTGCGAAGTCAGTATATTATGTTGCAAAATGATGCTGACATCAATATTTTTCAATGAAGTGGGAGTTGCTATTGCCTCGGTCACACCTTAACGGATAGCTTGAACGAATGCCTAACGGATAACTTTTTTTCAATCCGTTCATGTCCGTTAGACGTCCGTTCTTATCCGTTAGAAGTCCGTCCATATCCGTTGCATGTCTGTTTAGCGTACGTTTTATCCATCGACGTCCGGTATGTCCGGTGGAAAATTTGAGCATGTTCAAAACTTTGAACGGACGTCCAACGGATGAAATGTCCGTTGAACGTCCGGTAGGCGTCCGTTTTGTACGGTACTCGCCCGTTTCGTTTACGTTTTGTATCCGTTACGTGTCCGTTATACATCCGTTGGAGATTTGGCAGATAAATTCACCAACGGACTTCTAACGGACGTCTAACGGATAAAACGGATGTTGAACGAATGTGAAACGGACTTCTACCGGACGTATAACGGATAAAACGGATGATGAACGGATCTGAAACAGACAAATGCCAATAAAAAAATTCGCGTCAGAAATTCAAATAAGCCTTTTTTTAAGGTTCATGAATTCTTATTATTCATAATCGATCTTAGAGTAAAGGCACGTCTTCACAATCAAGCAGCTCTTATTCAGGCCAGAAACTGTCCTTTGGTGACATTTTGAAGAACAAACCAAAACCAGTTACACAGATACATTTTGAATATCTATCCGATTTACATGTATTATTATTGTCGCCTTTAATTTTTCCGTACATCTTGTTCATCCGTTTTATCCGGTACGCTTCACTAAGGTGTCCGTTTTATGAGGTACTCGTCCGTTGGATGTACGTTCGACATCCGTTATGTCCGGTACGTTTCCGTTTCTCGTAGGTTGCATATCCGGTTTGTGTCCGTTAAGCATTCGTTACTCGTCCGTTTTACTTGGTTAGTACATCAACGGACTCCCAACGGATAACAATTTTGTCAACGGACAACTTTTATTTTCATCCGTTAGGCGTCCGTTCGTGCTATCCGGTAAGGTGTGACCGAGGCTTTTGCAACTCTCGTTATTCAGTTTATACAGCACAAAACAAAATGCCTCCATATACCATTAAATCGTCTGATAAACGTTTGCCTGTTTTCCCTCGATTATTATTTTTCTTTAACAAATAATTTCTATTTAAAGCAAGAAAGTTGTGTTTATTTTAAAGTGTGCTTTGAAATTCAAACCCAATTAAAGAGGGACGAAAGATACCAGAGGGACAGTTAAACTCATAAATCGAAAAAAACTGACAACGCCTGGCTAAAAATGAAAGAAGACAAACAGACAAACAATAGAACATATGACGCAAGTTAACATAGAAGACTAAAGAATAAACAACACGAACCCCGTCAAAAGCTTGGGGGTGAAATAATGTGACAACAGGAAGCAGTCATTTCTTAAACATAATTTCACGTTTTTTGTATAATTTTGTTATATTTTACTATTCAAAACCAATGCTTTTTGTCTCAATGATAAGGAGATGTTGGATAAACGTACAAAGGAAGGCATTCCAAAATCATGATAAAGATCTCAAAAACATAACTATGTCAACATATTGCAATCAAGTACACAATGTTTACCGTGTTTAGTAAAGTTGTGAAATAAGTTAACTAATGCGGTCACAGAATTACCGCTTGGATTTACAATATTTTACAAAGGGCAACCTTAACGCTAAGGTTCAACAAAAGAAAACCATATACTGGTTCTAGCCCTTGCAACATACAGGTATCCGCGTCATAGCTCAACAGATAAATTTCAGGGAACCAGGCTTAGAGAAAAACACTGACGAAGTTCCTTACGTGGGAACTGAATCAGTTGTCTTGAACATATTCTTTTAATTTCGAACAAAGTGCCACTACAAAAATTAAATTTAGGAAGCTATTTCAAAATTAGCAGAAGACACAATAGTAGCAAAGAAGCTCACATGTTCAAATTTGTTGTGTCGTAAGGTAAAAAATATCGACAATTTTTCAATTTTCTCCGTAAAAACCACTAGTATGTATAGGTACAGTCTTGTCACTTACGGTGATTTGCATGCTCAGTCTAGTGTTATCGAACGACGAAGATTGAAAAGGTTTTGGAGAATAACCAAACATTTATCTTAGGATGTTTGCAACATACATCATGAATAGAAAATTTTCGGAAATTCCGACTTTTGATAGATCATGTGTACTTATAATGTGTCAAATCGTATGTTTTCAAGCACTTGAATTATAAATTTGTTAGGGGAAATATCTGTGGGTTCTTTAAATGTAATGTTTGGGGAAATCAAATTTACTGCATTCAAAATGTAGAATAAATTAGATAACAAAAATATTTTGTCAGAAATCAATTTGTTTTACACAGACACCAGACCTACAATCCAAACATATACCTATGTATAGGATGGTACAAGACATATACCTTTACAAACTTAGAAGGCAACACACTTACACAATCCAAAGCATTATAAATGATACAAGACAAAGACCTTCTATACCCATAGAAAACAAGACAACACACCCCAAATCATAAACAATATACAAGCCCGTCATAAAATAACGTATAAATAGATCGTACAGTAAGAAAATATCAAAATAGTGTTGAAAAATAGCCTACAAGTTTCAATTATCAGTATTGATTAATTAAGCAGAGTCAGATTCTCGTCCCTTTCCATTCAAACATGACCGCGGATCAGAGAATCGAGTTGGTTTCTTAATTATATATAGACCAATATACTTATAAGATAGTAATACAGCAAAGAAATTATTCAAGTCATTGTACATACCAGTAACAAGCATAATCCAACCAGCAAGATGTATTAGATGCTGCATCTTTGTCATATTAACTATGGACTAAACTACTATTAACTTATCACATAATTGGAAATGAATTTGGTATAATGACGTGTGTAAACTTTCTATTATCTTAATTTGTGTTTTATTAAAAAGCTTAACAGCAAAATAAACAATTGACCATCTAAATATTTTGCTTTTTGTTGTTTTAATTTACTATGTCAAATAAGACAGCTGTCGAGGTTCATTATCTAATGGTTTCTGTTTTGTCATGGAAATATCATATTGACAGGAACTACAACAATATATGACTTACATGGTTTTCTATACATTTGATTACATTTTTTTTACATTTAAAATAAGTACAAATATGTAAACTTTTAATTATATTTGGTCTTTTTTATTTAATTTGACAGGTTTTTTGTTCGCATGCAATTTTGTTTCCTTTGTCGAGTTAAGTAACAGAATAGTAATCTTTACTTTTTTTGCTATAAATGTATTAAGTTATATAGTAAAGATGATTAGAAACAGTTTTTTTTTTGCATAGATACATTACGCCAAATGAATTCAAAACTTTTACTCCAAATGAGCAAACTCAGTCATGTAAAACAATTCCAAAAATACTTCTTTTAATCGATGTAATGGATTTTGTTTTCCGCCTCAAAAAATACATTATATAATTCAAACCTTTTGAGTGCTATTTCTATATTTTAAAGGGGCATTAGCTGTCAAATTCATTGTAACCGATTTGACTTAAATTGTCATATTTGGTTTATAACAATGTAAAACATTCATCCAAACATACTTTATTTTTTTATATATATCGTAGCTAGTGCCCCTTTAAACCAAATTAGATAAAATGATGATATTTAATCAGTTACTATAACAGTTATAAAGTAATATCTATATGTCGAATTCAAGTTTTTCTCTCAGTATTTAGCTTGGCCACACTATGCACTATTCTTAATGTTGCCTTTGATAAATATGCTTTTCTGTCGTCATCGTGTATATATTTGCATTGTAGGAGGGCCTTGGCTGGGTTTAAAGGGTATACAAATTGGCTAAAGAAAAATGAAAAATGAAAAAATACGAATAATGCGCAAAACAAACAAAAATAAAGAAAAATAAAGAAAAGGGGATATCATAATAAGGTGCTAAGACATTCCCATCCAGGCACACTTGATTATCTAAAAAAAAAGATTCATTCCATGATTTAATAACCAATTCAGGATCCAACAATTATATATATAAAAAAAACTACGTTGTATTGGTAACATACTACAAGTATTAACCAGATTAGGATGAAAGAACGTATTGCCAACGTTATCTACAGATCCGTTAGACAACAACAAAAAACAACTAACAATCAGCCAATATAAAACTAGCATGCAATATAATGTGTTAACACTCGAAATTACCGTGCCAAGGAATGACCAATGTTGCAAAAGAAATGCACTGTTGCACCTATTCAACAATATGATGCCATTGTTGGCCGAACGTTATGTCAATGTTAATTTGCCAACGCATACATTTAACCAAGAGTACGACCTCTACCTGGAATTAACGCTGGCCCATGTGAGAATGCCAAATAAAATGGAGAAAGGAAATGGTGAATGTGTCAAAGCGACAACAACCCGACCATAGAGCAGACAACAGCTGAAGCCCTTCTTCAACAACGGTACGGGTATATACTTAAAATTTTATTTATCCATATTGAAAATTCATTGATTAAAATTAAAAAATTAAGAGAATTTTCAATATTAAAATTTAATATTAAAATTATTAATATTAGAATAGGATTGATATTAAAAATACGATATACTAATATTTAAAATGATTATTATCAGAGACATATAATACAATTAATATTAGATGTCTCTGTTATTATTAAAAAATAATTTTATTATATGATTTTTTTTTTATATTTATAAATAGGCAAGGATTTGTATAGTGAAATATATACTATACAAATCCTTGAAATAGGGAATATATTCTTCAACGGCTTACAATAGATTTGAAAGTAGTGCTGTTACTGAGGACTTTGCAATTTTAATAACAATTCAAATTGTTAGCAATTTCGATATTCTCCAAAGAATCCATAAGTCAAACTTTTTGGGTTAAACCCGCTGATAGTGCTTTTAACAAGTTTATTAAATGTACATTATTTTTTAACCATAAATATTTTTGTATTATTGTTGCATCGTAAATAACGCGGACGTCTCCGAAGACACCTTTACTTCAATAAGGAAAAGAGTTAACTTTTCTTGACAGTGATCTTCCAAAACTTTTAGCCAATCAAAATCGCAGAAACAAACATCAACAAATTAGGATTGACAGGCAATGGCGGCTAAAAGTTACACTCTTCTGTGCTTAAAAACTTTTCGATGACAATTTATACAGTTGAATAGTATCTTCTTTTGAAGATTTTGGTAAGATATTGATCTGACACACTTTATAAAGCATGAAGACAATATATACAACTCGGACCGATTTCATAAAGAGGATCAAGTTTGAAAGTCGACGAACTCATTATAATTTTTAGCAACTTACTTACTTAGTCATTTTCATTTATATTATTGCGTTCTATCTTAGTTATTTGATAAACTATATCCGTCAATCGGTGTCAAGGGATCAGATTGTCACTAGAAATTGCTGATCTCAAAACTAGCCGTATATAGACTGCAATTTCTTGTTTGCAGCTAAAACTGTGTCACTTTTACTATAAAGTTTTGTGAAAAACTATATCCCAGAACAGGTGGTTGATATTCTGACACTACATTTTTATTCAAAGTTCAAAATTTAGGCCTGTGCGGCATATTTCAACATTTATATGCCCGAACTTCTAACAGTTTATACTTATACATGTACATGTACTATAATTCTTTGCTACCCCATCCCCTCTTTTGGACCTTCTAAGAATTAAATTTTAGGCCCTACCATGTTTTTCTATACTGGTAACATTCCCAAGTTACATGTAGTTTTTTTGTACATGTATGTCACTATGAGATGAAACACAGAGATCATATCTGAGAACCAGGGTCCGGTTGTTCAACTTGTCTTAAACTGAACGTTAGCATTGAATTTAAGTGTCGTTACTTACCCATGGTTAGAATGGTGTTGTTAGTTAATGATCATGATGATGTTAAATATTTTAACAAATTAACATACATTTATCTATGAATATTATATATCTCCCCAAAAGAGGAGTGGCTTGTGAAACAGTTGTATTTACAAAGTGCAGAGCCCACCCTAAAAGGCATTATAAAGCATACATGTGATTCTTCCGGCGGGAGTTAAAATCTCCCGCTTTTCAGACCCTCTTCCGTACCTCCCGTTAAAATTTGAAATCTTCCGCTTTTTGAAAATGTCAATCTCAAAAAATTCAGTAGACATTTCTGTTTACAAAATAGATACAGACGGAAAAAGTCAGAGAAACTCTAAATCGATATTGAAAAAGTTCTAGAAAATCGGAAGTTTCCTGTAATGGAATTTGTGTCGAAAAGGTAAATAGGAAAATTGCCTCGAGTAATCAATGAAGGTGTTAAGGATTAGACTGTATATATACAATGATAAAAGATGATTGGCATTTACCTAGTAATCAACTAGCTACATGTAGTTAAATAAACATGTACATGTCTGGATGATTAAAAGTGATACTGACAATGAAACAGTTGTATAAACATCGACTTTAATAAATTTTGATGCTGTTGAAAACATGAAACAGACTTAGTTTATAGCTAATGAACCTCAAAGACAATAAAATCAACTCAAATATGATATGTCTTCTATCTGGTCCAATGGAATACCTAAATAAGTGTGTTTGTCTTATAATTTGACAAAATGCAAACTGTATGTTATCACCAAATACTTGTACCCCAGCATCAAATTAAAGAAGACACAATATCACTATAGCCAAATTAAAAAATGACAAGGGTCAAGACCATGCTTACTACACTTCATGCAAAGCTGACTATGGTGGCCCTAATTACTTGACCAAAAATATGGAGACAGCTTCCCACCAGAAAGACCACAACTTTATCAATTCAACACCTTCTGTTACAAACATGTTCAGTAGTGGTACAAAAGTTGACTATGTATGATGGCTGATCACTGTATCTTGAACTATATATATTATGATGAATAAATATTTGAACCCCCCTATCTTCTATTTTACAAAGTAAAAATGGCTATGTAGGTGCTTGAAGGTATGGAATCATTGTTGTATTTTAACAAAAAAGGAAGATATGCAGTTTAAACACACACGAAAAAATCTTGCATATGTCGATAAAAAATCTTGCGTATGTCGATAAAAAGGTCAATAAAAAATCTTCAGTTATGAGGCCCAAACTCCAGCTGAAAATTTCCAAATCTCCAGTTGTGGCTTGACAACTCTGTCACATGTATGATAAAGATAGACTTCATCCTCTTTTACAGGTAGTACCTTCTTCATATTTCACTGGTTGATAATTTTACAACAGTCTCACTAATCTCTTACTAGTGTCTAGAGATGAGACAAAAAAATAGACTCTAATTAAGTCTTTTCCCTAAATCATCGTCTTTTTCATCATTTCTTTTTATTGCAATAAGGAATTTGGTATGCTCTTTTGTCCATCTGCAACACACCTGCAGAGAACCTAAAATTTGTAAAAATGTCCTATTGGTAGTACCCTACATTTATTATAAAACCAGTTTTACAAATGTATATGTTGTATCTGTATTGTTTGTTGATAAAACAGAATTATGTCACTGCCCCTGTAGGAAATTAAATTGTTATAAATGCATATATATCATGTATTGGTTTGTTTTGACAGTTCATTAACTTCAATCATTAAATTTGCTTTAAATCTTTTCTTGCAATCATAAGGCCAAACAAAAAAAGTATGTGTGTTTACTGTACCATTGCTGTACCCCTACCTACCCTCAAGTTTTTTGGGCCATTTTTGATTAAGCACTGTTGCTCCCATAGACTCAATGTGAAACTTATTATTAAAATTAAAAAAATATCCCTACCTACCTAACCTATTTTTTTCCAGCATGTGACAGTAAACACACACTTTTTTGATTGGCCTATTAACATTTTTTTTTAAATTACATGTGTATGTTGCATATTTCATTTTCTACCAATTTTAGATAAGGCAAAATGCCTACAGCTGAAATTACAGTAACACTACATGAAGTACTAGAGTATCGTGGTAGTCCACTCCTGGAAACAGAAATATGGAGTGTACTACACCAGTCAATGGTATACCTACAAGCAAGGTTAGGTAAGTACAATTGTAATGTACTACACCAGTCAATGGTATACCTACAAACAAGGTTAGGTAAGTACAATTGTAATGTACTACAGTATAGGTTTGATTATTCATTCATGATCATGTTAAGTCATAATTTTTTTTCTCTGCAAGGCTGCTTTTTAGGTGAGCAGATACATATCAATTGCTGATACAGAACTTTCTATAAGGGGGATCCTCTGACTGACCTACAGGGCCCAATCCACATGCTTGAGTTACGATTCAGTGATTCATACATGTATATTGTAATGGAGGAAAACATAGAAAAGAGAAGAAAAACATTCGACCGCATTATCATGTCTTCAATGTACCCATCTTCCCTCAATTTTCTCAAACAACAGTGACTTCCCCTCTTAATGTACCGGTAATTATTTACTGTAAGAATTTGAGAAGATGTGCTTTCTGGGATTAGAATATTCATTAATTGAGACAATTCTAACAATACAAAACTTAATTTAACAGGTGAAGGAAATACAGGTGTACTGCATTTCGTTATTACACCACGTTCCATAGCCTTTACCTCAGCAGGTAGTGTGATATTGTCAACAGATAGAACCAGTAAAGGGAACCAGTATGACTCAGCTGTACAGGATAAGGTAAGAACAAGTTTATTTACATCATACATGTACTTGGATATTATTATCACAAGCAGGAGGCCAGGAGCTGCTTCTTCTTTGAAAATGAAAAGAACTTTGGCTTTTGGATGTTATCTTTTGAACGATATCTCCTACTTTTACTTACAAAATTTACTTGGCTTGCTAATGCTTCATTATGAACTTGAAAAAGGAAAAAATAATTAACAAGACAACTCAGCCACAATGGTCAAAATTATCAGTTGTCTCCTTATGGAATGTTTTGACCTTTATTGATGATCTGTACCAAATTTAAGCATTTTTGGCGAAAACTATAGATTGATTGATTGTTATTATTCTAATGCCACTTTTAGCATTATTGGCTAAAGAGTAACTGTCATTTTTGAGTAAACCATTGACCCTTGGCAGGAAAACTGACAATCTTAAGATAGGAGTCAAACATACCATGTGCAGGCTTGAAACTCACAACCTTTGTGTTGACAGGCTAGTGATATGTACATGTAGTTGAACTACTTAGACAATTGGACACCTTAGCCTTCTGGATCTATAGAAGAAAGAGCCAAACTGTAAACAGTTAAAGGGATCAACAAAATAAGACGAAGATCTACATCTAGTTTAATGTTTGAATTGTCCAAATCAACTCCTAGCACGAGTTGTTGTGCTTAGATCACAGCTTTAGCCCATTGATCCAGACAGGCCTCTTGTTCCTATTTCATATGACAATGATCACAATTTTATGCCTCAGTGGTCCAGTTTGATTCTTAACAGGAGATGTGCTTTTGAATAGCTTAACCTGATACAATACATACATGTATGTACATCAAATAATTTTGTCTGTACATTCAGTGTTCTCCCCAGATATGTCATTTAACATCCTGGATAACAAGGGAAATTGAAAAACCATTATGTATCTAAAATTTATAGCATTATACATCCATAACACAACCTATAAGAGAACCATTTCAGATAACATCACATAACCATGATGCTAATTTTCTAAAAGGCCCTATGGAGAACACTGACATTGTTAGCAAAAAGTATATATGTCTTTCAGCACTCCTTCTGAAGAGGGTGGTAAAGGGTTATTTTTGTGCAACGTGATCACCGTTTTTTATTTCACGCTCAACATAATTTTACTTTTTTATTTGACGTTCAGTCGTGCAAGACGGATGCCTTGTTCAACGTGTTCTGCTTATTTAATTTTACGTGCATCATGATTTTAGTCTTATTTTGCGTGCTTGGTATTTTTCAAATAAAATTCAAACACTTGGCAGGTATCGTCAGGAAATACTTTTTTAAAAGCCGTAAACCAATTATATCATAAATGTGTATACTAAATCGTGAATATCAAGTAAAACAAAGAGTAAATATATATACAAGAAGGTCACAAAAGGTTCAAATAAAAGTACATGTATTTATTTTTCGTGCAATGTTCATTACAGAAATTATTTCACGTTCATCGTGAAATTAGGTCTTATTTCACGTTTTTTTCGTGCAAGCACCCCCTTTTATCACCCTCTCTGAAATATGCCATATTCACTCAATTTCACACTCCAGTGAACATGTTAAATTATCATGATGGGGTTATTAGTTCCTCAGTATATTTGTAGATACATGTAAATGTACTGTGGATTCATTTATTTTCGTGGTTTATGGAAAAACTTACATGTTCATGGATGTTTAAATTCTTGACTTTGCAGAAGTCTGCATACAAGCCTAGTATAGAAAATTTGCCATTCTTGAACATTTAATTTTGTGGTTAATCTAGATCTGTGCCCATGAAACCCACCAAAATTGGTATTTAACGAATAATAATGTATCCAGAGTATGCATGATATAATGATGGTTAGAAATATTTTGTATGTAGAGTGAATGTAGCTGAGAAAAGTTTAAATAAGAAAATTCATATAGCACATGTACATATGACCTTGACCATATTGACCTCATTTTCAGTGTTCATATTCATTTATGGGTTGCTGTAAGTGTGTAGGTCAAATATTAGAATATATATATTCTGCTTGTAAATTAATCACACTTTTGTACATGATCATGTGCCCCTTACAGATTCAGTGGCAGATCCAGCCATTTTAAAAAGGGGGGTTCTTAACCCAGGACAAAAAGGGGGGGGGGGGGGGGTTCCAACTATATGTCTCTATTCAAATGCATTAATCATCAAGAAAAAAAGGGGGGTTCCAACCCCCAGAACCCTCTCCCTGGATCCGCCACTGACATTTCATTGCACCAGGGAGTTGACATTATATTGTATAGTCTGACAAAAGACAATGAGTATTGTTTAAAATAGATTTTACTTGTCTTGGTAGCAGTTTACCTTTTATCAAAGTATATTATTGATAGAATTGAAATAAAGATAACATTGTAATTACATGCATCACAGCATGTCAATTTTTACTGAAGTATATTTAGGTGCAATTTCTTTGATTCAGAGATAAATTGAAATTCTGTGTTACATGCTGATCACGAGAGTTGGCTAAGTATCAGAACTATCCTAAAACATGTTTGTGTGTTTACTTATGAGTCATCATTTATTTGTATTGTAAGTTCTAGCTGATTAGAGGTTATTTTCTACCTCACATTATTAGTCAGAAATGTTAAAATTGCCCTATCATTTCTGTATCTATGGTTATTGATTAACATGATTAAGTGAATCTTTATTAAATTTGTTACAGTTTGTGTAATTACAAAAATGTACTATCATTTGCTGGTAAATTCCCTGGTGGTATGACCAGCCCAGTAGCCAATACCTAGAGAACATTCATTGTTTACCAGCTGGGGGTTGGGTATTTTTTTGGGGGGTCAACAAAATATTTTTGTTGATCATATTTGGGGTGGGGTGGGATGGTTAAACAAATGTTCCAATATAAAATGGGGGTCAAATTTTTCAAACAGTATTTTCAACTACCACAAAATGTTATGTTCTCCTTCCCTGACACTGGAATTCCTTTGTATAATTGTTATCTTGATTCTTTAAAAAGAAAACTTCAAACGAAATATAGGGAAAATATATAATACTCAGATTTCTCTTCAAACATGCTCTACAATTTTTAAAGATCAACAAAAAATAAATGGATACCTGTATGAAACACAAAACTCAAAAGTTTGATTTTAAATATTATTATAAAAAAATTCAAACCTTAAAAACAAAAAGTGATACATTGAAAATCCAAATTGCCAAACTGCCAGGAGGTAATCATTAGATTAATGTGTGTCATTTTCAAATGTAAGATATGATTGGGGGTACAGTTTTATTTTGTTCATTTTACTAAAAAAAAATATTAGCCTTATTTTTATCATCCTTAGACATGCATGATAAACAGCCAGATTTGTTTATTATTAAAAAAAATTGTTTCATACTCTGATCCATGAGCATCTGATAATTGTAAACATATTTATTCAACATGATTAATAAAAGCATTAGCTAGAAAATATTGCACATGTAATACTTACTAACCTAAGGCAATATAAATTACAAAAGTACATTTGAAATAAAATAGGTCTATTGAGATATACTAATGTAGTTGCTAACAGTTGAAGTCCAGTCTCAATCTTTCAAATAAGTTTTATTAATCTATCATGATTTCAATAATTATTTCATCTTTGATGGATGTTCTAAACATTGGTTTGATAATTATAACTGTTATTACTGTTAGGTAAAGGATGCTCCACAATTTTCCACTTGATTAATCAGCAAATTTATTTGCAAATAGTTATTATATATAAATAAGCATGACATTCTGACTGTAAAACAAACAAATTGATTTAAATAGTATTAAATTAAAAGAAAACTCAATTATTTTTATGCACAATTAATTTTAGGATTTTTACATTGGATGTGACCTTGAGAGGTCATACGGGTGTTTTGCTACTGAAAATTCTGCACACATCCCTTGCCCTTTTGACTGATAACTGAACGTATTTCATATAAATATGTTGATATTATCAATAGCAAAATAACAGTCCTTATCGCTGAACTTGTGATAAATATATTTCTTCAATGAATACTCACAAAAATATTTTTGAAGAACAGACATTTTTGTCGTGCCTGTGACTTTTTTTGCAGAAAGCTCCACATAGGGTTAGTAATCTGGTGGCAGCAGCTAAGGCATTGGTGTTAGCTAACTTCTTAAAAGCTTAATATTTTAGAAGGTGGAAGACCTGGATGATTCATACTTTGTATATTTGTGGCCTTATGCTGTTGTCTGCTCTATGGTCAGGTTGTTGTCGCTTTGACACATCCCATTTCCTTTCTCAATTTTATATAGATGCCTCTTGTTACGAAGTTTCTGTAGGTCATATGTCCAGTGTCCTTGAACTCATTTTCATGGTTCAGTGACTACTTGAAAAAAAGTTGTAATTTTTTGTAATGTAATTTCTCTTTTGTTACAAAAAATGTATGAGTAATAGGATTAGAATATTTGGTATGTGCGTAGCTTGCAAGGTCTGCATATCTGTCAGACGGTTTTCACTCAATCTCATTTCATGGATCAGCGAACAAGAATAAGTTTTGGTGGTCAAGTCCATATCTCAGATACTATAAGCAATAGGTCTAGTATATTCGTTGTATGGAATGATTGTAAGGTGTACATGTCTAGCTGGCAGGTGTCATCTGATCTTGACGTCATTTTCGTGATTCAGTGGTCAAAGTTAAGTTTTTGAGATTTGTTCCTTTTTTCTAACACTATATGCAATAGGTCAACTATATTTGGTGTATGGAAACATTTTATGATGTGCATGTCAGTTTACAGGTTTTATTTGACCTTGACCTCATTTTCATGGTTCATTGCTCAGTGTTTTTGTGTTATGGTCTGTTTTTCTTAAACTATAAGGAATAGGTCAACTATATTGGTGGTATTGAAGAATTGTAAGCTGTACATGTCTGTCTGGCATGGTTCATCTAAATTTGACATTATTTTCATGGTTCATTGGTCAATGTTTAGTTTTATTGGTTAAGTCTGTTTCTTAGAAACCATAAGCAATAGGTCAACTATATTTACTGTATTGAATGATTGTAAGGTGTACATGTAATTCTTGTTTGGTTCATATGACCTTGACCTCATTTTCTTGGATCATGTTAAGTTTTAATGATAGTTGAAGTAAAGCTTTATATTTAGGACTATCAACATAATGGCAATGATTAGTAAAGAAGGCGAGACATTTCAGTGTGTGCACTCTTGTTTTGTACATAAATGATATTAAAATATTTTGCTGGGAGAAGTATATGTATAGAAAATTATATAAGTAAGAAAATCATTATTATCTATGCACACATATCGAAAAAATGTGTTTGCGGATGAACTTAATATAAACATAAGTCATTTGGACAAGAAATTCTAAAACAATTCTGAAAAATGCTTTTAAGGACCAGTTGCTTCCAAACTCGTATGTTTTATTGATGACTACCAATTCAAGAATTCAGATTTTTTCACACAATAATGGAAATTGCAGGAACTCATTAACACACATGTACAATAAGTGTCTAATCTTGTGTATTCAGCATGTTTACTCTTGGAAAATTATAATTTGGCTATTGTGTAGGCTGTAAAGTTATTAAATAGTGAAGTAATTTGTCATGGAATAGAATTTCTTTATAATTTGAGTTCTGAGTTTGGTCACTTAGGTGGAAGGTGTGGAGAACAAAGGTAACAAGTGATTAGTAATCATTAGCCCATATCTCCAGGAACCATTAATATTATAATTAGGTGGACCCTTAGGATTAATACACATTGTACTATACTGGAGTGGCAGTTTTACTTCCGGAAAAGCTTTTCAAAACATAGAGTGCAAAAAAGCTAAAAAGAAACCTAATCTGACAAAATCCCAATCTTGCATATTTTCTGTTTAGGTCATGTTTGGCAAATATGACCATTTGTGGACCCTTGGTGCCTGGATAATTTTAATAAACATAATCTTATACTTTTCAATGCTTTTCTTATGCTTTTGGAGAACTTTGTGTTGTTGGTCCATCTTTCAGTCTTTCTGTCTGTGTGTTATTTATTCATGGCTGCTGGACAACACATGCTTTAGAGCTTGGCAGACAATGTATTCTTTTGGGGCCTTTCTATTGTTGAATATATATTGTAGTTAAGTCTCGTCAGTTCGTTCGTCTGTTCATCCTTTTATTCTTTCATCCTTCCATCTGTCCTGCTTCATGTTCAAGGTAGTTTTTGATGAAGTTGAAGTCCATTAAACTTGAAATTAAATACAAATGTTTCTTTTGGTATGATTTTTCTAATTTTTATGCGAAATTGGAGTTTTTATCCCATTTTGTGGTCCACTGAACTTAGAAAATGATAGTACAAATGGGGCACCCATGCTCTATGAACACTTCCTGTTTCTAGTAAGGTAATAAGTTTTAAATGTTAAAATTAAGAATTGAAGATTCTGTTTGCTGTAAAGATATTAAAAATAGTGAAGTAATTTGTCATGGAATAGAATTTCTATATAATATAAGTTCTGAGTTGGATCACTTAGGTGCCAGGGTAAAAAGTGATTAGTAACCATTAGCCCATAACTCCTGTAGCCATTACTATTATAATTAGGAATTAAGGAGGACCCTCAGGATTAATATATTATACTGGAGAGATAATTATACTTCCGGAAAAGCATTTCAAAACAAAACAAGTGCAAAAAGGATATTAAGAAACTTATCTAAAATTTCTGTTTAAAATAATATCTTGACCTAAACTCCAATTTTCCATTTTGGTCAATGCCTCTTAATTAAGGTCAAGCCTGGCAAATATGACCATTTTTGGACCCTTGGTGCCTTCCTAATGGGTGATTTCAATGAACCCCATCTCCCTTTTAATCATGCCTTTTTAGCAATAAAGTTTGACAAACAAAATTAATAAAAAACTGAGAATTTGGGAATAGGGAATTTCCTAACCAATATTAAAAAATGAAATATTCCCTTTAGAACTAATTATAGATACTTATCTCATCACTGCCCTCAAACATATATTGTAGCTGCCTTCATTACTTACATAATACTTATCAAATTGTTTGTCTAATGCTGTAATTATTACTTGTTTAGTTACTTGGAGAACTTTGTGTCGTGGTCCAAAATTACAAATGTTCATTCTTAGTCGTTAATTGGTGTATGTGCAAAATTAGGGTTTGACCAAGATTTCTTAGTGTACTGAACATGACAATGTGATAGTGTGAGGGGGCATTGTTTCCTAGGGGTGCATATTCTTGTTTTTGACTTATTTAACATCATTATGTGCTATGGCAATCATTGTTATTTTAGAACTGGCTTAAAATAATGTATTTCAGTTGACTTTTTCTCCTTTTGTTCATCACTGATTTTATAGAACTGACTCAGATTTATTTATTTCCGTTGACTCTATTCTTCCTTGGTTCATCACTAGATTTTATAGAACTGACTCAAATGTATTTATTTTCAGTTGACCTTATTCTCCCTGGGATCATCGCTGATTGAAGCAGCTGAATATGGGCTTCCTAAAGGAATGGTAAGTCATAATATTTATATCATATTTACAGATCGTATGTTGGTTATGTTCACAGATTAGGCCAAACAAAACTGTTTGTTTATTGTTCTTTTGTAAGAAAAATATGGTAGTAAGGTCGTAGGAAATGTTTTTATATTTTTCCAAACAGTTTTCATCGAATATTTTGAGACCTGAAACTCTGTCACAATTCATTATCAAGGGTAAAATTTAAGGGAAGGTACTCTCTTGCATATAATATATGATAAGTATTTTAATTTGGCCTTAAAACATTTAAAAGTGTGTTTGGTGTCCGATAGGTTATCATCCATTCCAATGAATATTGCAGCAATGCTCAATCAATGCAAACATTTCTCTGTTTCCTCTGATACCAAAGATTGTTTTATTGTTTTTGCAGTAGAAAAGGTAAACAAAAGCTTTTACAAAAAAATTACATGAACTTTTTTTACTAATTTTTGTCGAGCCTGCAACTTTCGTTGCAGAAAGCTCGACATATGGATAGTGATCCGGCGGCAGCTACGGCGGTGGCGTTAGCTAACTTCTTAAAAGCTTTAAAATTTATATTTTAGAAGGTGGAAGACCTGGATGCTTCATACTTTGTATATAGATGCCTCATGTTACGAAGTTTCCGTCAGTCACATGTCCAATGTCCTTGACCTCATTTTCATGGTTCAGTGACCACTTGAAAAAAAAGTTCAAATTTTTTGTAATGTTAAATTCTCTCTTATTATAAGTAATAGGATAACTATATTTAATATGTGCGTACTTTGCAAGGTCCTAATGTCTGTCAGACAGTTTTCACTTGACCTCGACCTCATTTCATGGATCAGTGAACAAGGTTAAGTTTTGGTGGTCAAGTCCATATCTCAGATACTATAAGCAATAGGGCTAGTATATTCGGTGTATGGAAGGACTGTAAGGTGTACATGTCCAACTGGCAGGTGTCATCTGACCTTGACCTCATTTTCATGGTTCAGTGGTTATAGTTAAGTTTTTGTGTTTTGGTCTGTTGTTCTCATACTATATGCAATAGGTCTACTATATTTGTTGTATGGAATGATTGTAAGCTTAAGGTGTACATGTCTAGCGGGCAGATGTCATGTGACCTTGACCTCATTTTCATGGTTCAGTGGTCAAAGTTAAGTTTTTGAGTTTTGGTCTTTTTATCTAATACTATATGCCATAGGTCAACTATATTTGGTGTATGGAAATATTTAATGATCTTTATGTCAGTCGCGCAGGTTTTATTTGACCGTGACCTCATTTTCACGGTTCATTGCACAGTGTTAAGTTTTTGTGTTTTGGTCTATTTTTCTTAAACTATAAGTAATAGGTCAACTATATATGTTGTATAGAAGCATTGTTAGCTGTACATGTCTGCCTGGCATGGTTCATCTGACCTTGACCTCATTTTCAAGGTTCATTGGTCTTTGTTTAGTTATCTTGGTTAATGTTAAGTTTATGGTACAGTTGTTATAAAGCTTAGCTTTTTACTTAGGACTATCAACATAATATCAACAGTGGCGGATCCAGAGGGGGGGTTCCGGGGGTCCGCACCCCCCCCTTTATTTTGGCCGATCAATGCATTTGAATCGGGACATATGTTTTGCACCCCCCCTGCACCCCCCCTTTGCCCTGGGCTAGCACCCCCCCTTTCGAAAATTCCTGCATCCGCCACTGATATCAATGATTAGTATAGAAGGCGAGACATTTCAGCGTGTGCACTCTTGTCTTTAAGAAACACATGAAAATCTGTTAACATTTTATGGAAATTAAGTTGTTGTTTTCTTAACAAAATATCTGCAGAACTATCCCTTTAGTGCCATATATCCCCTTAATCTTCTTTCAATAAAACACAGCATAATGGTGAATGTGGTTTAAAGGAAGTCAGGGGGGAAAGTAAAAGAAGAATTAATTATCATTTGTCTTCAGATCTCATTGTGATCTGATTTATGCTTTTATGATCAAAGGAAAATTTTCTATGTTTACATAAATAAGAATGAATATGTAAAAGCAAATATGAACTTTAGATAGTGATAAGTAATAAAAAATTCATAAGTTTAAGATTGAAAATTATCCCTTTATAAACAACTTTAACTGAGAGCTCTAAGAAGATTAAAATAATCATTGATATTATGATGTAAAAAGAACTATATTTTCCATTGAAGGAAAATCACAATGTAATGTTGCGTTAATTATTTTCTTTTCTTTTGATTTTATTTATTATTATCTAAGCTTTCTGGTTTCAATTTGTTTTGAGGTTTAAAAACACAGAACATGCTATTATTTCAACTTGGAATTATTTTCAATTATGGAATTTGCATAATTTCTTGTACTTGAAATTTTTAACGAATTCCATTTTTAGCTCACCTGGCCCGAAGGGCCAAGTGAGCTTTTCCCATCACTTGGCGTCCGGCGTCCGTCGTCGTCCGTCGTCCGGCGTTAACTTTTACAAAAATCTTCTCCTCTGAAACTACTGGGCCAAATTTAACCAAACTTGGCCACAATCATCATTGGGGTATCTAGTTTAAAAAATGTGTCCGGTGACCCGGCCAACCAACCAAGATGGCCGCCATGGCTAAAAATAGAACATAGGGGTAAAATGCAGTTTTTGGCTTATAACTCAAAAACCAAAGCATTTAGAGCAAATCTGACATGGGGGTAATATTGTTCATCAGGTCAAGATCTATCTGCCCTGAAATTTTCAGATGAATCGGACATTTCGTTGTTGGGTTGCTGCCTCTGAAATGGTAATTTTAAGGAAATTTTGCTGTTTTTGGTTATTATCTTGAATATTATTATAGATAGAGATAAACTGTAAACAGCAATAATGTTCAGCAAAGTAAGATCTACAAATAAGTCAACATGACCAAAATGGTCAGTTGACCACTTTAGGAGTTATTGCCCTTTATTGTCAATTTTTAACCATTTTTCGTAAATCTTAGTAATCTTTTAGAAAAATCTTCTCCTCTTAAACTACTGGGCCAAATTTAACCAAACTTGGCCATAATCATCATAGGGGTATCTAGTTTAAAAAATGTGTCCGGTGACCCGGCCGACCAACCAAGCTGGCTGCATGGCTAAAAATAGAACATAGGGGTAAAATGCAGTTTATGGCTTATAACACAAAAACCAAAGTATTTAGAGCAAATCTGACAGGAAGTTAAATTGTTGATCAGGTCACGATCTATCTGCCCTGGAATTTTCAGATGAATCGGATAATTGGTTGTTAGGTTGCTGCCCCTGAATTGGTAATTTTGAGGAAATTTTGCTGTTTTTTTGTTATTATCTTGAATATTATTATAGATAGAGATAAACTGTAAACAGCAATAATGTACAGCAAATTAAGAACTAAAAATAAGTCAGAATCCAAAATAGTCAATTGACCCCCTAAGGAGTTATTGCCCTTCATAGTCAATTTTTAACAATTTTCTTAAAATTTGAAGATTTTCAATAACATTTTCCACAGAAAGTACTGTTATAGATAGAGATAATTGTAACCAGCAAGAATGTTTAGTAAAGTAAGATCTACAAACACATCACCATCACCAAAACACAATTTTGTCATGAATCCATCTGTGTCCATTGTTTAATTTCACATAGACCAAGGTGAGCGACACAGGCTCTTTAGAGCCTCTAGTTATTCTGTATTATAATTTTTTAAGCATTTCATAACACTTTCCAAACAATGTATTTTGTATAGATAGTGTTGTGCGCAGCACAGTACATTCTATTGAAAAATATTATAGAAAGTGATGTGCGCCTCACAGAACATTAAAATACAGAATAAACATGGACATGATGGAATATATAAAAAAATTCAATCACAAGAAATTATGCAAATTGCATAATTTAGAATAATTTTAAGTCAAAGTTAGACCCTGTTCACACTAGCATTTTTTTTATCGATCTAATTTGAATCGATCTAAATAAAACCAGTTAGCGTCCACATTATCTTTAAACATATCGATCTCTATCGGTCTAAAATGGACCACTGCGTTCACACTACAATTAAAAACGCAATCGATCTAACTTTTTTGCCCGTAAAACTGTAAACACTGTGTATAAATAGAACTGATTTATCAACTTCATGTGCTGATACACTGATACACACACTTGGGGAAAAAAAAGGATAAAGTTATTGTTTCTCTTGAATCACAATTTAAAATTTTGATACTGGTGTTTTCTTTAATTTTGAAAAAAATAACTGTTGCTACGAAGTTACAACACGATGCCGGAAATACTGCGGTTCCTGCAAAGAAAAAAAATCAACATAAGAAAAGAAAACACAGATTTCGCAAATCTATGCTATGGCGACGACAACATGTTTACAATTTGTTTTAAAGGTCTTTTAACAGAGAAATATGGGTTAATCAACGAACCCCTGAGATAGTTTTGCCGCTATACATGCGCATACGTTATTTTCGATTCAATCGTACTAGTTTAAACCGATCTCTGCGTTCACATCTAAAGTAAGATCGGTTTACTTTAGATCGATTCAAACTAAACTACCTCTTTTGGTGTTTTAGTTTAGACTGATTGAAGATCGATTCAATGCGTTCACATTAGCCCTTAAACTGATCTAAAGTGAACCTGTCTAGTTTAAATCAATAAAAATTTCCTAGTGTGAACAGGGTCTAATTGTCTGTTACAGGAATAAATCACTAAAACTTATTTTCAAAAAGTTCATCCTAGAGTTGATGAACAGATATATAATGTTGCTAATAGAAAGCTGCTTGTGCATAACAAATTCTTGATGATTTATCAAAACTGTAAACAATGATAAAAAAAAATCATGCAAATTGTCAACAAGATATAGATAGAATGTGTTCACTACAATACATTCTTGTACTTTTAATGTATATTGATCTGACCAAATTTATATTTTATTGCAATGTCTCTGAAAAAGTTTTTAAAGCTATAATGCTGCTTAAGTTTCATCAAATATTTATATATTTTTTATGGCTTATATATATTCTTTTACTGGAAATAATTTTAAAACCATTTGACGTTAAAAATATTTCCCTGTTTTAAGCAAATACATATATACACTGCATGTTTATTGTGTAAGTATGTACAATATGTGGTTATGAAATTAAACATTTGATCATCCAGAAATAAGTTTAGTTGATCTATGATTCTCAATAATTCATGCAATTTTAGTCTGAGCAGTTGAAAATTATAGCGTCCCTTATCAAATATAACTTTTATTACAATTATATTGTCTCAGCACTGTCCTTTAACTCTGATATAAAACAATTGTCTATAAGCGGACTGAAAAAGTTCTTATTTACATATACTGGTAAAAAGATATTCATGAAAAAAAATATTTGCTTTTTGGGTAGATTTTAAGTGATTAAAAGAAAATTATAGAGATCTGATTTTTATCTGCGACAGTTATCCACTGAAGAACAATTTGAGAACACAGATAAACAAAATGTTATCATCAACAGCTCCCTTACAGTGATGCCTTCAACAATGAGCAATCACTGGACTACATGTTACAAGCTTGGTACAGACACATAACTGCATAAGGAATGTTCTCTTTAAAATGTCCATAAATTTATTTACTGTTTAATTTTTACTTGTAAAGAATATAGAGTTATTATTCACATGCATTTGTAAGCTAATTATATGTATTCTGTGTATTTTAGCCAGTAAACATAAGTAACGACTTAGAGTATGTATTATGTGCCATGTGTGATAAGAATGGGGAACAGATACCAGAGGTGTCCCAATTGATGGAGGTAATACACATAATAATAATTTATTACATTATTAAAATTTGATATGACCGGTTGCTATCATGAATATGACCTACCGAATTAGACTATTTACCGGATTTGTAATCACATAAGGTAGCAATAAACAGTTAGGAAAAAATACTAAAATTTGCCCTTATGAATTTTACCATCCCCTTTTCATTGCTTTCTTGCAATATCAAGCTTACTGTTTGTGTCATATATGCGCATATTTATGTAATCAGAATCTTCCATAGATTTCATATCCAGTAAATAAAATGGTAAAATATAATTTCTTTTGGGTGTATCCATGGCAACAATCTGCATTTGTTTGTTATAAAATATTGCAAAAAGGGGGGGAAAGATGTCACATACTTCCCCAAAATTTGGCTAAAAGTAGAATTTCAATCGCTTGAAGTAATACCTTTTCTGAAACTGTGTACATATATCATTCAGCAAATCCAATGAAAATCATATGTCTTTCATCTCATTTTTTTGTAAAATTGCGTCAAAAACTTCGCGTAGAAAAAGAGTGTTTGTAAACAGTACATTAATTTCTGGACCGATGGCCGGTCTAGCTATGAAAATACGGATTGTCAAACAGAAAACAGCCCATAAAACATGTAAAAAATAATCTTGATGAACTTATAAACCATCTTTGAAGGCTAAATTAGCACTCATCTGTCTAAAAATGAATTTTATTACACAATAACTTTCCTATTTTAAAAATCCACAGGGGCCAAAATGCGAAACTAAACTCCTAACTGTGTATTGCTACCTAAGCAACACGACGGTTGCCACATGTGGAGCATGATCTGCTTACCCTTCCGGAGCACCTGAGATCACCCCTAGTTTTTGGTGGGGTTCGTGTTGTTTATTCTTTAGTTTTCTATGTTGTGTCGTGTGTACTATTGTTTTTATGTTTGTCTTTTTCATTTTTAGCCATGGCGTTGTCAGTTTGTTTTAGATTTATGAGTTTGACTGTCCCTTTGGTATCTTTCGTCCCTCTTTTGCTAAATGTCAATTGATTTGATCATGCCCAGCACAAGCACTTTTCCCTGAATTCGAAAAAAACTAACCTACAGTATATACCTTAACATAATACAAGTACCCAACTCACATATCAGGAAAGTCTGCACACTGTTAGCATTTAAATATCAAAATGTGGGTTCTTATCATTACGATAGGCACATAGTCAGAATATTTCGGAATAGTATGGTATTTTGATTCCATGGTTGTCAATACCACTGGAACATGTATTGTTATACAATTACACGAAATACAAAGACAATAATTAAGAATATATTTTTAAGTTCTCCTAAAGAGAGGATAAATTTCTGATATGAGAATTGTGCATGTTTTTAGCTATAGTATAAAGCACACCGATCTATGATGAACCTTCCTCAGTGAGATTTATCTTAGTACTGCAGCAGAAATATAGATTTTTATCTACAAGTAATATGCACAATATGACAATAAGCTTGGAAAAATAAAAAAACTCATATCATTTGGAAGTATGTAAATATTTGCTTGATTTGAACAGATGCCTCTGTAAAAATCTGATGTGGTAATATTGAAGGTGTATGCATTGTAAATTATGAAAGAGATGATTGTGTTACTTTTATGTATGAATAATTCAAGTGCATTGATGAATACTCTGTTTTAGTATTAAAAAATCAAGGAGACTATTTAGTAATGTTTAGTATAAATCACTGCATTTCTCTCCATTGTTAGGCTTGTGCAGGTTTTCAAGAGGAAAACTTTGGATTGAACTCCTATTCCCAGTATACAAGAGACTTGTATAATGCTATCCTTGGCAGTGGAAGTGAGGCAAGTATTTTAAAGCATTTAGATAATGTTAATGGCTTGGTCATGCTACTGAGGTTATGACACTGAATAAAAGTTGATGACCTAAAGAACATTTATATGAAGGTTTTGTAAATGTAAACATTTGTAAAATTAATTTTGAACAAATGCTTTTAATGTTCTCTTGTTTATCTAAAACTTTTAAAAGTATTTGTTCGAATTAATTTTACAAATCTTCATACTAATTTCTACCTATAAAACATCTGAAAAAAGTTAAACAATGTAATGAATTTTATCTCACTTTATGTGTTTAAACACCACTCATACTTTATTTATATATGTTTCACTGTACCTTTTATAGTCACAATTCATCAGGATTAGTTTGGATATCAAGATAGCTGGATTTTTTACAGATATCTGATACAATTATAGTCTGCATGCATTGCTCTATGATATATACACCTGAAACACCTGAAAAAAGTCTATAAAGGGTTACATTAGCACTGGCTTGATGACAAATGTTGATCATGACTAGTCTTAAACCAAGTTATTCCTTCTTTCTGAAGTGAACATTTGAGACTAGCACCCTAGTCTTTGAATATATTTTTTTTTATCTGTTTTGTTTATATTCCTCTTAATAACATTTATGACGTTGTCAGTTTTTTTTTAGATTTATGAGTTTGACTGTCCCTTTAGTATCTTTCCTCCCTCTTTTATGATATTACCATACATTTTTTATTCAGTTCAACTTATTTTATTAAATGTTGGTTTTCTTTAACTTCAGGGTGAACTGTCCCCAGACACTGCTGCCGTTGAAGAATATAGCCGCCATTACAGCAACAATTACAACTCCCTGTCTAAAGAAAACAGACCTGCAAGGTCAAGGGGAAAGTACAAGTATACACATCATCGGGACAACAGAAGACCAAGGTCATTCTCAGGGTCACAATCTAGATCACGATCAAGGTCAAGGTCACCAACAAGAAGTTATGGTGAAGGTGAGTTACAATCTGAAATAAAGGAGGAAAATAAGACAAACAGTTAAAAAATGAAATGGGATAATTCATGAAATGAAAAACTTGAATGTAGTAAGATGCATGATATCAAAGAGAAAGTAGAAATATACAATTCAAACATTCATTAAGAATGAAAGCATTTTTACATAGATATAAACCATTATTTAGAAAAGATTATAATTTTTTATTTAGTTTATTTTCCTTGTACAGACAAATTATCAATATTATTTAATGGTTTAAATTTAGAATTTGATGCCATTTAAATCCTCTGTTAGTATCCTATTCAGAATAGATTGTTTATCAAATTTTCACTGAATATCTCAAAATACATTTTATGTCCCATTTATGTGCATTATGTTTTCTGGTCTATGCATCCGTCCATCCGTTCGTCCGTCTGTCCCGCTTGAGGTTTCAGGTTTTTGGTCGAGGTAGTTTTTGATGAAGTTGAAGTCCAATCAACTTCAGACAAAGTACACATGTTCCCTATAATATGATCTTTCTAAATTAGAGATTTTCCCCCATTTTCACGGTCCACTGAACATAGAAAATGATAGTGCAGATGGGGCATCCGTGTACTGGGGACACAATCTTGTTTTTAATATATTATTCAGTGTACTCTAATGGGTCTTATGGAACCATAAGGGTTTCTGAATACAATTTATAATAGAATGTTATAAAAATGGTGCTATGGTTATAAGGAAACATTTCTATTTCAAATCCTGATGTGTATTTTGAAAATACTGGGAAGAACCAGTCAAAAAATGGCACAATAAATAAATCGTGATTTAAAAAAACTGCATTGTAAATTTTCCTGCTTTTGTTTGGTATTTTTTTCTAAGCTGAAGAAGCGATAGGAAGATTGAGTGCATATGACATTTAGATGAATTCCTTTTAAATTTTTGTATTGATTAAAAAAAAAAAAAATTAAAAAAATAAAGATAAAAAGAGTTTTATGTCTCTAAAAAAGTTGCCTTACTAAGTAGGCTTAATAATACTACACTAATTGCAAGGCAGAATGTTATTGTTGTTATAGAACATTTTAGTGCCTCAAATATTGACACTGTTACAAATTCTAACAATTTTAATTATATGTATTACTTAAAGTTTTACTTGGTAATGGATTATTGATCAGAAAGCGTAAAATATTTATGACTCTTTTCTATAAGTAGCATTGATTGGCATCAGATCTTCAGATTTTTCTTTTCAGACGTATACTTTTCGAAACCTTTTTTCTTTTTTTCCATTATTAATATCTTTGTAGAAATTGATAATCGTATGAATCCTTTTTCAACAAAGTAAGATTCTTTTTTGGTCTTGATTTAAAAGGTGGGTTTAATCTATTTCATAGATTTATGAAACAACAGACATGACAGATTTGTATTAGTTGCCATGGCTGAAAGTGAAAAGGCTTTTCTGCTTTTGTGTCTGCAGTTTCAAAGCCTGTCAATAAACAAAAGGAATGGAATATTTTTTAGAAATTTTTTTTTAAATAGCTCACATGGTACATATGCGATAGCATATAAAAAGTCATTTTTTTATGTGATATTTTTTGTTTTTAATACTTCCTTCTTCTAAGATAAAGCTTTTATGTCTGTGGCATAAATTGTGTTTTGTACTCCTTGCAATGAAGTTTTGACAAAGAATGCACACTAAAAAAGATTGATAATTATTACAGTTTTTCTTCTGCTCACTTGACCTTACAGGAATTTGAACATTAAAATGTAACATGTTGTACAAAATTACTCAAACCAAGTGAGATTATTCCTACAGAATGTTTTAGTCATTAATCAGTCACTTTCTAAAATATAGTTTCAGTCCAGAATTATTGCTGCAGCTTAACAGTGTAGAAATAAGTTAGAAAAACTTGCATATTACACATGAAAAAAGTGTTATGAAATCCTGGGATCACCCTCAGCAATTAAGACAATGCTGTAAAGTTCAAAACTGGATGACATAATTTCATTGATTGCATTTTTAGGATAGAAACTGCCTTCTCAGGGCTTCAGCACTATGATCTGTAATTAGCTAGCCTTATGCACTCTATTGCAGAACAATACCTTCCTGATTTCATCAGACTTTTTTGTATATTAAGTTCTTTTTATATAAGATAATATAAAATCAGTCCTAAGAAGTTATTGATTTTTCTCTTAATTTGAATTATTTCAGAGAAACGCCATAGAAACCACAAATCCTCATCAGACACATACTTTGATGGACAGAGTGTGTACCACCCATCATCTATGCAGACAGAAGTTTCACCAACCACTGGTCGGTCATATCATCTCTCTGACATCACTTTTTCTTCACATCAAAATGGCAATCAGAAAGCTAAACAAAGTGAAGGGAAGAAACAAATCAAACCTAAGTCCAAATCATTTGCAACAGGTGAACACATGGGTCAGTCAGCGTATGAGAAATACCTTAGAATTAAAGAAAGACAGAAGAAGTTGAAAGTGTTGAGACGTGGGCTGATTGGTGAAGACAGTGATGATGAGCAGCCAATCAGAATGGCTGATCGATATGAATACATGACAGCAGATACAAGATCACTTATTTCAACAACTTCATATCAGCAAGGTATATTTATGTCATATCTGTTCTCAGATCAGAAATCTTCATTCTCCTTAATTCTATTTTTAAAAGACCTTTACCAGGAATTTTCTTGGTTTTAGTTTTTAAAGTTCAACCATTTTCTGTATTCCATAGGACCACAAAGGCATTCTATTAATTTTTTTTGTAAATTGGTTCATCACTTATTTAGGAAAAGATTATATTTTTGTCGACATTGCTATATCTGTTTAAAAGTGCTGGTTGTGTTGAAGAGAAATACTTGGGCAATACTATATTTTTTTTTCAACAACATCTTAACCTGATATCTAAGCCCAACCTACGCTTGGCTTCAGTACAGCCAGGTATAAAACAATCTACATGACTGAATAACTGTTCATGTTATATAAACAATAGATATGTTTATTGGGTGTTAAATAAGTTTGATTTATTATTAAGATAAGTAGGGTTTGAATTGCTGTATGTTTATAGCAAAATGCATGATTTTTTTAATAATTTCAATAAATGTGTGGCTTTATGAAGTTTCTCTGCCATGTGTCAAGATATGATTCTATCTTACAATAGACAAAAAAAGGTGTTGTATGAGTGCCAATGAGACAACTCTCCATCCAAGATACAATTTATAAAAGTAAACCATTAAAGGTCAAGATGCGATCTTCAACACGTAGTCTTGGCTCACACCGGTGCATCTTTCTAACATCCAAAAACTGTCATTGTATCTCATCTAAAACATCTAAGTTTATTTACCAACAGAAAGATAATGTGTTGCAAGTATTTTGTTGTCCTAAACTTGTATGAAATATTTGCCACTGGATGTTAAGCAACCAACAATGAATTAATCTTATATTGTACCTGTTGTAATGGATAAGAATTTTATATTGTTGAATGTTTAACTTGTGAAATCAAAACGGGAAATGTAATCATCATTAGAAACAAGTATCTTAAAACAGGGTTCTCACTTAGGTGAATGTATGAGTCCTAGACTCATGACAATCTGTTTTCATTTTCAAAACTGGTGAGAGATGCATCAACATTGTTTTGAAAATATTTTGTATAAACTGAACACACATATGCATCATTTTATAGCAAACGTTTAAAAGTAATCTGAACTTAATGTTATTTCATTGTTCTATTAGGTCATAGAGACTAAAATAATTAACTATATTGCAGTTGCATATCTTCTTATCATGGCAAAAAATTATGAGTTCCTGGACTCGTGTTAAAAAATCCTTAACAAAAACCCTGATCGAAACAAATCAAAAAGCTACAAACAAGAAACTTAACCTACTTGATCAGTTGAAAATTCAAAAATCATGTACTCAACCAGTATAGATTTTTTCCTAGTAATTGTAAAGTCAATATTTGTTTGTATATTTTTTCGCTTTTAAAATAAAAAAGGAATATCGTGGTGATGACGGTCTTTTGTTATAACAAGCATACTTTTCCAATTTTAAAAGTTACATGCGACATATTGTTTGTAAAACCAAGCCCTTATTTCATCCTCTATCATCATGCTATCATTAATATACATAATTAGTTAAATCGCAAACAGTTCTTTTTATCTTAAAATGCAGGCCAAATTCTGCAGTCTTTCATCTATAAAAAAATCTTTAAAATTTAAAATTTTCTATACAAATTCATCAGAATTTTATTGTTTACATACAAACACATGTATGTATAAAACTTATGTTGCATCTAAAAATGAATTAAACAATTATAGTTTTTGTTATTTTAAAGACCAATGCAGCTTGCATATATGATAAAAAGATGACAGCTAATAGGGATGTTTGGAAAATTTTGTCTGATGATAAAAATATACAAACATTAAGTTTACTTTAGAGATATATCTCTTTACTTATTTTGTCAAATTTTTTCCGCCAAAAATGTGAAACCCACTTGAATGGAAAATAAGAAACCTTTTAATAAAAATTTTGTTGACAATTAACACAAATTTTTGCTAAAAGATGCATTTAGTCTTTGCTTATATCTTTATACATCAGTCAGAGATATAACTCTATAGGGTTATTACAGGAAATAACTTGCATGTGTTATTACAGATTTTTCTTCCTAAAATTTTCTAAATCTGTAATAACATATGTTTGTTATATGTAAAATTATTTCATTTATAGTGGGCTCTAGGGAACTCTTGAGACTTTGCGCAGAAACGAAATGCATAGCCTTGATACATGTAACTAATTTCTTAATTAAATTAATACATTTTTAATTAACCATGGTAAATCAATGAGACGAGGCTATTAAGGGATAAACTTAGCTGTAATAACAAGGCTTAGTTATTAAAGGAATGTAACTTATTATATAAGACACTTGGGAATTACTGAGAAACTTACGCAGAACCTCAATACATGCTCTGGTCATTATTTCTTACAATAAATTAAAATACATTGTAATTAAGCATGATCTATGTCTGAGCAAATCCTTTGAAGTGATATAGTGAAGCTGTGATAACACCCTTTAGTTATTACAGGCATATTTTTTCTGTGATAACATATAGGTGTATTATGCAAAATGGCAAACTATGAACTGTTATATCTTTCAATAGTTAAGTATACATATAGACAAAAGTAATATCAATAGAACTTTTACAAATTTTAACAAAACTAATGATGTATATTGTCCCTTTGAAACATGTAACATACGTATGTTATCACAGTTCTTTGATTTTTTAGTCTACAATAACAAATGTATGTTATTTTCCTGTAATAACCCTATAGAGTTATATCCCTGACTGTACATATAGTAGACATTTCTCATTTCCAGTTTCAATTCTATATACATTTATTTCATATAAAGTGCGAAGAAAATCAACCTAACAATATTAAAGGTCAATTTGATTCTTTACTTCCTCCTGTAACGGAGTTCTATACATTAATGATTTCTCTTGTCGCTTCTACGACAACACCGCCTAGCTTTGTGCAAACACCTTACCCCCTCCTCTAACTATAGCTCACATTATACATATATAATTTATATGATGAAAAAAAATCTGTCTTGATAAAGAAAACAGAACATCCTTAGATTGAATTTCATGACAAAATATCGTTTATTTTGTATGCATGAAATGTAAGCATGTTGAAATAACTTTTACAATTTTATATGAAACCCCATGCATGGAATTTGATGAATTATCTAGATATGCTCACTTAAACTCAAATTAAAGGAATTGGATTTTTTTCCAAAGCATTGACTTCCACACCTTTTAAACTTCCACGCCAACAGGACATCCTTTTGTGAATGATAATCTGTTTTCTATTTTCTAAGAATAATTAGCATATCAGATTTCTCAGTAACATTGTCAAATGACAGATTACACGAAGTAAACAATGACAATTGTTTAACGTGTTCAAAGTGAAATTTGAATAATCTCCGAAGATAATATCTTTTATGGAAGTGGCTTTGCAGATGATTCTGTTGGTAATAGAAATAAGATCGCAAACAGGAATTGTTGAAATTGGGAAAATTGATTTCATTTGTCAGACATGCACTAAATTGGTGTTAACTACGTTTTGTACATTTCAATTACAATGTATCGGAAGAAAATCAGTTTGTTTGTCTGATATCTTAATGTAACAGATATATAATGCCATAGGAAGTTAGGAATTTAACAAGAGTTTTGTTTTTATCAAATAGGGATTGATGAAAGAAACATTACACAGCCTTTCCTGATAGATTGTATGGCTTTATATCAAAATGCCTAAAACAAATTTTTAAACAGATGAAATTGTGATCTATAACTGTTTCATTGTTCTCATCTACAAAAATAAAAGTAATTGTATAAATGACTAATTTAACGCTTTTAAAATACAAAAAGGTATTCTGAATTTTGTTTATTTTGTAATAATGAATAGAATTCAATTGTAATAATTAATTTATTAATCAAATTTTTCCTATTACAAAAGCATTTTACTATTGCCTGTGAGGATATTGATGTCTGTCCTCTTTACAATTTTCGATTGTTGGTGTTTTAATGCCACTTATAAGTGCCACTTTTGGGCTATCTCGTGGTGGCCAGTTTTTTTTTGTGGAGGAGGCCGGAGTGCCCAGAGAAAACCAATGATCTTTGCTAGGAAAAGCTTTACAAGGCATGGCCTGGTATGAAATCATGGCAGTGGCTTAATAAACTTCCAATTTGAATGATTCTACCTAAATTGTCACTTGAAGGTCCTAAACTTTCATTTGAATTGTAATATTTTCAACTTTTAAAAAAAATACTTAAAAATTATTTATCAATTGAAGTGTTATTAACTAATTTTCGGAAAACCCAGTTCTATGATTACTATCCTGAAAAATTAAGTTTTTGTCCTTTATCATTCATTTTGCTGTGTGAAAAGTTGTAGATACTAACATGTCCTCGTGTAATTATGTTGCAAATTTAAAAGCCCAAAATACATGTTTTCACCTATAAAGTAATGAATGTTGCAATAAGGATGCCTATCTAAATATAACTTTGTTTATGTTCAGCCTTATTTGAAACCATGATATGCCATCAATTCAAAATAATTTGTTCTGAATGGAAAATTGGATATATGCTTTTACTGAGTCTGAACATGTAGATAATATGTGATAATGCATATTAATGACAATAAAATGAATAATTTGTTGATTTGGGAAGGTCTTTATATAGCCTCAAAAGAATTTTCAGTATTAAATTTGGTTGCTATAACTTTCAAATATAAAAATATATGTCTTTCTAGATGTATATAGATAGAGTATTGATCAATCAAAAAAATTAATTTTATATTAAATGCTTTTCAGTATAAAATATTTACAACTTAATTTTGATCAAATATCTACAGGTCAATACTTCAAAAGTACAGGTAAATAAGTACACAAATGGGAATGTACACACTTTATATGGTTGCATATATAATTATGTAGTAATTTCAAATATACACTATTTTTTTTGTTTTAAAGTACTGTGGATTCATTAATTTTTGTTGGATATCTGTTTTCGTGGGTTTTGTGGGTACAGGTGAACCATGAAATTAAATGTTCAACGAAAATAACATATTTTAGATAGGCTTTGTATACAGATTGGAAAAACCACAAAATCATGTATCCACGAAAATGTAAGTTTCAGCAATACATGAAATAGATACCCACTTAATAAATGAATCCACAGTAATTTCAGATGTCATGGGTTTTTATTGTTGCTAATAAAGTTTTCAGTCACATGGGAGACTACTCTGTCAGCATTTTTTTGTTTTAATCCTGTAATTTTTAAATTCATGTAGTGAATCACAAAATTAATTTTTGGAGAATTTAATTCAAAATATATAAATATTTTAAAATGAAATAATAGTAAAAAATTTTGTATATGTCATGCAGCACAAATTTTATTGCGTATGTATATAGAATGCATCATTATTCTTGCATAGAAAATGTTTAAAAAAGTAAATTAGTACAAGCATTTCAGTTTTGATATACTGTTTGGGTTGTTGTGGCACTAATCAAGATTATTGTTCTGCAAATGATCTTCATGAAAAGGTATTAGTACAATGGTCTACTAATTATGTGTTTCTTAATTATATAATATATCTAGAATGAAATGAAAAGGTTAACATCGCAGTTTATATATGACCTTCAACTGAGAGCAAGGATCTAATTGTTATAAGCTATAAGAATTTGAAGGCTTCTTGTAAAACCATGCATATATGTTATAAAGTAAACAGGGTATGTGTGGGAGAAATAAAAGGGATGAATATAAGTTAATTGAAATATATTCATAATATAAGATAAAGAACTTTGCTATTATAGTGCTCCTGGTTTTCAACATGCAAAACTTTTAACAGGCTTTTATTTCAACTTGGAATTTTTGTAAATTTTATGGAATTTGAATAATTTTCTTTGATTTTAATAAATTCGATGTATTTTCTGTATTTTCAATACAGTGCACTTTCTATTACACAGAAGATAGCACATTTTCAATAGAATGCACTGTGCTGCGCACAACACTATCTATACAAAATAAATTGTATGGAAAGTGTTATGCAAGGCTCAAAACATTGTGATACAGAATAAACATGGAAATTATTGAAAATTTCCAGGGCAAGAAAATATACAAATTCCATAATTAAAAATAATTCCAAGTTGAAATGATAACCTGTTTACTGTAAATTCAAAAATTATTTCAATATTTTATTGTTGCTAAAAAGGCGACAGGGTTATAATCGCTTTAATTTAATCTCTCATTTTGAAATTTTTATATGAAAAAAACAGGATTCTTCTCAATACATCACAAAAATTAAAATGGCATTTCAGTGTAAAATGACAAAATGGCAATAATAATAAATGCACGCTATAATTTCTGAATTTACAGTAGATGTCATGTGACTCATGTTTGTGGTGAGATTAATCAGGCTTGTTTGTGCTTTTCCCATATGCACTCATTCTTTCACTAGGACAGTTGTTTTTTCAAAAAAACCAAAGCAGTACTTAAACATAATCCTTATTGGTCTAGAAACTCATCAGATTGTTACTGTTGGCAACACTATATAAAGAAACAAAGACAATTGTATTTTATAATCTATGCCATTAGACTTTAATAGTTTTCTTGTTTGAATTGTTTCATATTTTTCATGTCTGGCCATTTATAGCTTTTTTCTTTTGTCATTTGAATTCTGGTGGATAGTTGTGTCATTGGCAATCATACTACTTATTTATATATGGGGGGTCACTGACTGCCATAAGAGGGGGCATTTCAACAGTCATGTTTCAGTGATTCCTTGTATAATCAATCAAATTTTTCCATAAAAGGGGGCCCAGGCACGTCGATTTCTGTTAACTTTTACAAAAATTTTCTCCTCGGAAACTACTGGGCCAACTTTAACCATACTTGGCCATAATCATCATTGGGGTATCTAGTTTAAAAAATGTGTCTGATGACCCCGCCAGCCAACCAAGATGGCTACCATGGCTAAAAATAGAACATGGGGTAAAATGTAGAATTTGGCTTATAACTCTGAAACCAAATCATTTAGAGCAAATCAGATATCGAGTAAAAAAATTTATCAAGTCAAGATATATCTGCCCTGAAATTTACAGATGAAAAGGACAACTGGTTGTTGGGTTGCCGCCCCTGAATTGGTAATTTTATGGAAATTTTGACATTTTTGGATATTATCTTGAATATTATTATAGAAAGATATAAACTTTTTTAACAGCAATAATGTTCAGCAAAGTAAGATCTACAAATAAGTCAACATGAGCAAAATGGTCAGTTGACCCCTTAAGAAGTTATTGTCCTTTATAGTCAATTTGTAAATTTTGGTAAATTTTTACAAAATGTTTTTCTCTCTAACTACTGGGCACAGTGCATAAAACTTTAATAGATAGATTTATTTTTAAATGCAAGAGTATTCAGTAAAGTAATATCTAAAAACACATCACAATCACCAAAACACAATTTTCTCATGAATCCATCTGCGTCCTTTGTTTTATATGCACATAGACCAAGATGAGCGACACAGGCTCTTTAGAGCCTCTAGTTAGAAAAACCTATACCCTAAAAGCACAGTATAATGTTTTCAATAAACTATGATGTATAACATAATGAACTAAGTGTACTAATTATACCTACTCAATAATGATTGTGTACTAATACCATAATAAATAATTATATTTTTTAATTTTTGCCTAGTTCAGACAACATCACATATGTAAACCACAACCAAGTTCAATGAAGTGTTTATTTCGACTTGGGAACATTTTAATCTAATTTTTAGCTCACCTGGCCTAAAAGGCCAAGTGAGCTTTTCTCATCACTTGGCGTCCGTCGTCCATCGTCGTCGTCCGTCTTCGTCGTTAGCTTTTACAAATATCTTCTCCTCTGAAACTACTGGGCCAAACTAAACCAAACTTGGCCACAATCATCATTGGGGTATCTAGTTTAAAAAATGTGTGGCGTGACCTGGCCAACCTGTCAAGATGGCCGCCACGGCTAAAAATAGAACATAAGAGTAAAATGCAGTTTTTGGCTTATAACTCAAAAACCAAAGCATTTAGAGCAAATCTGACGTGGGGTCAAATTGTTAATCAGGTCAAGATCTATCTGCCCTGAAATTTTCAGATGAATCAGCCAACTCGTTGTTGGGTTGCTGCCCCTGAATTGGTAATTTTAGGGAAATTTTGCTGTTTTTGGTTATTATCTTGAATATTATTATAGATAGAGATAAACTGTTAACAGCAATAATGTTCAGCAAAGTAAGATTTACAAATAAGTCAACATGACCGAAATGGTCAGTTGACCCCTTTAGGAGTTATTGCTCTTTATAGTCAATTTTTAACCATTTTTCGTAAATCTTAGTAATCTTTTACAAAAATCTTCTCCTCTGAAGCTACTGGGCCAAATTAAACTAAACTTGGCCACAATCATCATTGGGGTATGTAGTTTAAAGAATGTGTGGCGTGACCCGGCCAACCAATCAAGATGGCTCACAGCTTAAAATAGAACATAGGGGTAAAATGCAGTTTTTTTTATTATAACTCAAAAACCAAAGCATTTAGAGCAAATCTGATGAGGGGTCAAATTGTTTATCCGGTCAAAATCTATCTGCCCTGAAATTTTCAGATTAATCAGACAACCCGTTGTTAGGTTGCTGCCCCTGAATTGGTAATTTTAAGGAAATTTTGCTGTTTTTGGTTATTATCTTGAATATTATTATAGATAGAGATAAACTGTAAACAGCAATAATGTACAGCAAAGTAAGACCTTAAAATAAGTCAACATGACCAAAATGGTCAGTTGACCCCTTTAGGAGTTATTGTCCTTTATAGTCAATTTTTAACAATTTTCATAAAATTTGTAAATTTTTACTAACATTTTCCATCGAAACTACTGGGCCAAGTTCATTATAGATAGAGATAACTGTAAGCAGCAAGAATGTTCAGTTAAATAAGATGTACAAACACATCACCATCACCAAAACACAATTTTGTCATGAATCCATCTGCGGCCTTTGTTTAATATTCACATAGACCAAGGTGAGCGACACAGGCTCTTTAGAGCCTCTAGTTTTAATTGAACAACTTTGCATATTTATAAGTATTCACTTATGGGACTCTACAAATACAACAACAAAGAGGATTTGGTTTAGTCTTTTATTATACTGATAATTCAGTCTCTTATTATATATTGATGATTAATTTGTGATTAGTTTGAAAACAAATTATAAGGTGTCTGGCTTTTCATGCTTGTAGAGTTATACATTGTCATAATTGTCATTGTTACAGAGTTAATTATATTTCCACCCTATGATGCATGGGGAAAGTCTATAAATGGAATTTCCTATTACGGTTAGAATTTGGATGAAATACTATAATTAAAACTATTTTATAATTTCTTTATGTGCAGTCTAAAGTATACTGACCAACTTTAAAAACGCAACACTCATTCTGTAGATTTTCTAATACCAAATCATGTTTGATCCTCAAACAACTACTATCAATGCTTATCATACTTATTTCTCTTTCGAAAAAATCAACATCTGATTTATCTGTGGTTATTGGACATACTGGATTATTGAGATCGCACAAGTTTCAGAAAGCCAAATTTCGAACCAATAAAAGATTTTTTATTTTTTTTTCCTTTGTGAAACTGTTCTTTCAATACTTGGCCACACTTGAAGCAGTTTAAAAATGTTGCATCTCCATATATTAGCCAAGACTGAGGAGTAAAAAACTGAATAAACCCATTAGAATACTGCAAACAGGAAAACGTGAACTTGCTGCAACCAGACAATTTGACGTCAGAAACTTGTCCTTCTGTCCATCCAACAATGATACCGGTAGACAGGATTTGTTGAAGACCATCAATGACCAGATCAACATCATAGTGACAATGCAATGTCAATAGAAATTGATTACTCAACGTCATTTGCAAGACAGGTCTACAGCCGCAACGTAAACTACTATTCAAATTGCTCAATGCCATTTTGGACAGATTTATGCCATAAATGTTTTACATTAACTGAAATGCCAAAGAAGCGACTGCAGAAAAACATCAAAAGATTTAACGTTTCAACCGCATAATTGCCAAAACCCTTTGTAATGGGTGGAACAACGGCAAAATCAGATGGTGCAAAACAGATCCCAAAACGTGCCAAACAGAATTGGTTGACCTTTCTGACAAACGTTTTGGCGTTTGTTATGGGCAGTCATTGATTTTGAAGGTGATACGTTCATTGGTAAGGGGAAAACCAGGGTTTCAGTGTATACCACAATATTTGAACATTGAAAATGACGTAATCAATTCATCTTTCTACTGCCATTTTTTTTAAACATTGAAAGTAATGAAAGAACTTTCTGTTCATATTAAGTTTGTTTACAAAAAGTTGCATATTTGAAAATGGGAATTAAAAGAAAAATCTAGTGTTGCGTTTCTAAAGTCGCCCAGTAAAGTTTGCTCTGTTTTCAGGATTAAAGGAAATTCAATGTGTATCTATTTTGGGCACTAATTTTCAGCCCAACTGTGCAGCATATGCAGAACTTAACGTAATCTTAAGTTAGCATTACAAGTCAAATTAGAAAATCAAAACAGTGTAACATTTTTCTGGCAGGAGTTATTTTGGATTTAAACTAAAATAATTGTACAAATAAAATAATCAGTGGAAGTTTAATATAGCTTTTCATTGGTCCGTATGAGATATATGATCAAGTGTTTTTCAATTATTTTTAATATGATTTTGGTCACACTGTGATTGGTCATATCTGATCACTGTAATTGGTTTTCTAATTAAGAAAATTGAACTAGAAAACATTGAACAAAGATCATTACCCTGGTAATTACAACTTGTATGAATTTTTAAAATGCTAACTATGATCTGAAGGACACAAACACTATTGAAACCGGATGTGTTAAAGTACAAAATATTTCTGGATAGCTGTAATAATCAGTTGAGACGGTGATAAATTTATCCGGCATTAAATCCATTAATTTTGTTTATAAAGTGCCTATTAAAAACATGATATATGTCTCTATAATTTAAATAAATATTTTCACTGAAGAGAAAACAATACACAACTAAAATTAATTACCAAAGCAAATAAAAAAAATCAAATCAAAGGAGTAACTGTAACTGTCAAACATCTTAAAAACTGTGCAAAAAGCATGCCTTGTTTAGACCCCCTGACCCCCCCCCCCCCCTTTTCCCCCCTAAAAAAGTTTTCATCAACCATTTTCAGAAATTTGAACCAATGCAGAAATGACATTTGCATGACAACCTGTTGAGCAATATTAAGTGTTCTATTTGATTCTTTTTAATGCTGCTATTTCGATAGGGTTATATTTTTGCAATAGACAGTGAGGGAAATTTGTTAAATATCTCCATTTCCATTAAATAAAATTGTTTTATGATATCATGTTGTTAACCATCAATAATGCACTTATTTACAATAATAGAAATTCTGGAAATGTAAAGAAAATAGAAATTTTAAATGCATGTGCCAATAAATGACGATTTGTTTTTACAGCCACTTCCCTGTATGTGGTAGAGTTTTGCACACTTTGGAAAAGTGTTGAAATTTATGGTCACTTACTTGAAATTGGAAAAAATGTATGATAAATTATTTATATGCAGTCTTTTATGGAAGGAGGAAGTAGATTTTTGGTTACATTGTTAAATCATTAATTATTCAGACATGATCTATTAAAGAGTCAGCATCCTTTTTTGACATTGTCTCATTGACGTTTGTCCCAGATCGCCTTTCATTAAAATTAAAAATTTAAAGATGTAATAGAAAAATTTCAATCTGTCACCTAGGGAATATATGATAAGACACCTACATTTCACCCATTGAAAAATTTAATTAAAAGGAAAATGTGAAAATAAATGCCATTTTGATGTCGCTTCTCTTGTAGCCTGTAAGAATGATCAAGCCTATATCATTTTCCATACTGTGACACCTTACATTGTTTAATTTCATATTGATTATGAAATATTCAACTATTTTAATTAGCTTGGTTATCCAACCTTATATTGATTATTCTAACTGAAACTGTTAAATATATTCAAATCTAGCACTTTTTTTGTTTGCTTTTTAATGGAATTGATGGAAAATATTGATTGAACATCGTTTTAACAAGATCCTAGCTAAGGTATTACAAAAAAGTAATATTATTCTATTCTTTTATTTACGATAAAAGAAGGTGGCTTAGTCTAATGTTATTTGATTTTTTAAAACTCCAAGGTAAAAAAAAGAGGTATAAATTATTAAATTCAATAGTTGTCCTGATTATAGTTCTCTTTTAATCTTCCTTCTGGAGAAATATTGAAAGTCTATGCATAAACTATCAGGTTTTGTAATCCCACCAATGCAGTGGTTTCATTATCTTTCATGTTGACTGGTACTTTCCTCATTTCTAGGTGGTACTTTTCAATTTATTCCATGAATATCTTATATAAAAATTCCTACATTTAGGCGGTACTTGTCAATATCATAGGAGGGTAAAAGTACCGGGTACCGCCTCCTAATGAATGGCCTGCCAATGGAATATTATTTCTGGTCAAAGGGAGTTAAATCTGTATAAATAAGTTGTATGCAATGCAGAGACTTCGGCTAATAAATAATTTTTTATGCCCCATTTATGGGCATTCTGTTTTCCAGTCTGTGCGTCCGTCTGTCTGTCTGTCCTGCTTCAGGTTAAAGTTTTTGGTCAATGTAGTTTTTGTCAAGTCTGCGACTTTTGTCGCAGAAAGCTCGACATAGGGATAGTGATCCGGCGGCTGCAGCGGTGGTGTTAGCTAACTTCTTAAAAGCTTTATATTTTAGAGAGTAGAAGACCTAGATGCTTCATACTTTGTATATGGATGCCTCATGTAACGAAGTCTGTCAGTCACATGTTCAATGTCCTTGACCTCATTTTAATGGTTCAATGACTACTTGAAAAAAAAGTTAAGATTTTTTGTAATGTTAAATTCTCCCTTATTATAAGTAATAGAATAACTATATTTGGTATGTGCGTACCTTGCAAGGTCCTCATGCCCATCAGACAGTTTTCACTTGACGTGGACCTCATTTCATGGATCAGTGAACAAGGTTAAGTTTTGGTGGTCAAGTCCATATCTCAGATACTATAAGCAATAGGTCTAGTAATTTATTCGGTGTATGGAAGCACTGTAAGGTGTACATGTCCAACTGGCAGGTGTCATCTGACCTTGACCTCATTTTCATGGTTCAGTGGTTATAGTTAAGATTTTGTGTTTTGGTCTGTTTTTCTTATACTGTATGCAATAGGTCTACTATATTTGGTGTATGGAATGATGGTAAGGTGTACATGTCTAGCTTGCAGGTGTCATCTGACCTTGACCTCATTTTAATGGTTCAGTGGTTATAATTAAGTTTTTGAGTTTTGGTCTTTTTTTCTAATACTATATGCAATAGGTCAACTATATTTGGTGTATGGAAATATTTTATGATCCTTATGCCAGTCGCTCAGGTTTTATTTGACCGTGACCTCATTTTCACAGTTCATTGCTCAGTGTTAAGTTTTTTTGTTTTGGTCTGTTTTTCTAAAACTATGAGCAATAGGTCAACTATATTTGTTGTATGAAAGAATTGTTAGCTGTACATGCCTGTCTGGCATGGTTTATCTGACCTTGACCTCATTTTCATGGTTCATTGGTCAATGTTTAGTTTTCTTGATTTATGTTAAGTTTATGTGACAGTTGTAATATAGCTAGTTTTATATTTAGGAATATCAACATAATATCAATGATTAGTAAAGAAGGCGAGACATTTCAGTGTGTGCACTCTTGTTGATGAAGTTGGAGTTCAGTCAACTTGAAACTTAATTAGTACACATGTTCCCTATGATATGATCCTTCTAATTTGATGCTAATTAGAGGTTTTAACCCATATTCAGGGTGTACTAAACATAGAAAATTATAGTGTGGATGGGGCATCCGTGTACTGGGGACACATTCTTGTTTTCTACAATTTTCCTTTAACAGGAAATAAGATTGAAAACAAAATTGATTAAGTCACAAACATCATACTAAAATAGTTTTTGAGCAATAAATTTATAGAAGAGAATGGAGCTTGCTCATGTTTCCTCATATTTCTGAATCTTTTGTTTATGACAAAATTAATGAAGATAATACCATTTTAAAGTGAATATGACCTTTCATTATTTTTTTTTAATTTCCTCAATTATTAGATTTAGATGGGAATATGTTTCTTTTGAAAGTATATTTTCACATTTTCCATGTCATTTAATGTCTTTATAGTAGGACTTTGGTTTTAAAGAATAATGAGAACCTTATTAATATTACATTGATGTAAGCTAAAAATGAATGGCGAATGAACTATTATATACATGCTGTATTGTTTCCATGTACTCACAAAGTCAAACTCACCCTTGTCATAATAGAACCCATTACTCAGAAATCGAACAATAAACCAAGTGTTTGACTGATTATTTCACATGCATAATACATGAAGTTTTGTCATAAAAGATGCAGATAAAGTTATCATACAAAATATTCTTATCATATTTTATATATGTCTTTAAAAGAAATTTATGTACACCTACGAAGATCTAGTGTGATAAATATTTTAATGATAGAAATGAATTATTTTCAAAACATTTGGTAAACAGCCATTGTTTTACATTTCAAAGAAATACGAGAATAAAAAGGATAAACTGGATTGAACTGGTTCTTTGCTGTTTGCATTTTCAAAATCTTAAAAAATGAATGAAAACGCTGCAAGTGTTATTCAAAATGTTAAAACATTGGTTAGCTTTTGAGACGAGTACAAAAAATGCTATGAAAATAAATAGCCTGTTATTATAAATTATATGGTTTGCTTCTGACCCCTACTGATCCTTAGAAGATTAGTTAAATAGCTACTATACAAATCCTTGGTTAAATTCGTATGGCATAAGTGGGGAGGGGGAGGAAGGCCATATCTGATATCTGCTATAGATTTTATTAACTCTCTATGGATCTGTTAGTGATCAATAGAGAACTGGCAAGTTTTGAATAAAAATAAACTATCAAATACAGTAACACAAGTAGTCTGAACAAGATATAAGGTTTAAAATGATTAATTCATCCTTAGATAAAGGCCTATACACACATAAGCTTCATTTTCCAATGTTAGCTGTTATCTAACATGTTGTACAAAGTTGTTTCTGTGTTTACAGTAAAAATATTATCAGGCTTCAGATATCACCAGAAGTTTACATTAAAACCAGAAAATCTGTTGAAACTTTGATAAGTTATTTATAAACTGTCTATTTCTTTACAATAGGGGCTTATTCACCAGCTATTCACATGCAGTATGGTTCAGAAATAGCATTACGGATGGGACGGGCAGAGTCAGACAGAGAAAGTATCATCAGTAGCGAAGTTTCTGCATTTAATGACCAGAATGCTATGAGGTAAGATAATCAATATTATATACTGTCTATACATGGCAATATGTTTGGGATAGGCTTATTAAAGGCATGAAGGGGTTCAAGAGTATATTTTAAGTATGAGTAATTGTAGTAAGATGTAAGTAGGGGGAGGGGTTTTTAACCGGATTTTTGTGACAAAAATGTCGGTTATTGATTTGGGGATGTACGGCGGTCGGGCGGGCGGTCGGTCGGGCGGCCGGCGTGGCGGGAATCAAATGTTGTCCGTGCATTTACTCATGAACCGTTCAACCAAAGCTTTTAAAATTTTATTATGTTGTTACTGACAACTAAATAAAGGTCAAGTTCAATAATGGCGATTTTTACTCTTACTGTTCAGGAGTTATGGTTCTTGAAAGATTGAAAAATGGAGTTTCCAGTCGTGTCCGTGCATTAATGCATGAACTGTTCTACCAAAGCTTCCCAAATTTTAATATGTTGTTACTGATGACAAAATGGAGGTCAAATTCAATAATGACGATTTTGACTTTTACCGTTCAGGAGTTATGGTTCTTGAAAGATTGAAAAATGGAGTTTCCAGTCGTGTCCGTGCATTTACGCATGAACTGTTCTACCAAAGCTTCCCAAATTTTGATATGTTGTTACTGATGACAAAATAGAGGTCAAGTTCAATAATGATGATTTTGACTTTTACCGTTCAGGAGTTATGGTTCTTGAAAGATTGAAAAATGGTGTTTCCAGTTGTGTCCGTGCATTTTCTCATGAACCATTCAACCAAAGCTTTTGAAATTTTTATATGTTGTTATTGATGACAAAATAGAGGTCAAGTTCAATAATGATGATTTTGACTTTTACCGTTCAGGAGTTATGGTTCTTGAAAGATTGTAAAATGGCGTTTCCATTCACATTGTTGCATTTTCTCATGAACCATTCAATCTAAGCTTTTCTAATTTTAATATGTTGATACTGATGACAAAATGGAGGTCAAATTTGATATTGACAATTTTCACTTTCACCATTCATCAGTAATGGTTCTTGCGATATTGCCAGGACACAAATAAATATTAATAAATCCGGTTTGCTGTCGTTGTGACAGCCTCTTGTGTATTGTTTTAGTCATGAGGACATTAGTGTTTTGTAACTTAAAAAGTATTTAAACTTTATTTTACTGTGCGCATTGTTGTGTGTTTCTTTACTTTACATTCACTAGAGGTATAATGAGAGGGTTGAGATCTCACAAAACAAGTTTAACCCTGCCACATTTTTGCTCCTGTCCCTATCAGGAACCTCTGGCCTTTATTAGTCTTGTATTGTTTTTAATTTTAGTTCATTTATATGTTTTGGAGTTTAATACATGTATGATGTCTTTTTTCACTGAACTAGTACACACTTATATTTAAGGGCCAGCTGAGGCATACCTTGTGTGCTGGATTTTTTCACTACAATGAAGACATATTGGAAACCTTCAGATGTTATCTGCTATTAGGTTGGGTTTTTGTCCCTTTGACATATTCCACATTTGCATTCTCAATTTTATTTGACTTATGTAAACCTCTAGGGTTTTTTTTGTACAAAAGATTCAGCGTAAGTCAGATTTATCAGAAATATCAACAATTGATAAATCATGTTAATCATGGATTTATTATATGTATTAGTATATATGGAGGATTTTAACCTCAAGTATCTAAGCCTTATTGACATCAGTTTTAATTTGAAACTTCAGAGATGTTTTGAAATGAAGGTGATGGAATTGCATTATGGTAATTGAGTTATTTTACCTAAAGAAATAATATAAGCTTTTAATACCTAGCTGAAAGACTTGGAAACATCAATGTTTGCATATAGATGAGATATCTAATACAACTATAAGGCTTCAAGACTTGTCGTATGAATAAAACATAAAGAAATTGATGATAATGACATTGTACTCATTTTAAATTAAATCAGATTGAATTTGAACCTTTCTTCCTGGTCAAGACAGAAAGGTTTTTCTTTTTATTCTTGGATAACTTGAAATTTTCAGAGGAAATTTAACAATAGACAGGGTTTTTTTTATTATTGCAATAGAGAGTGGTTTTTTTATTATTGCAATAGAGAGTGGTTTTTTTTATTATTGCAATAGAGAGTGTTTTTTTTTATTATTGCAATAGAGAGTGTTTTTTTTATTATTGCAATAGAGAGGTTTTTTTTTATTATTGCAATAGAGAGTGTTTTTTTTATTATTGCAATAGAGAGTGTTTTTTTTTATTATTGCAATAGAGAGTGGGTTTTTTTTATTATTGCAATAGAGTGGTTTTTTTATTATTGCAATAGAGAGTGTTTTTTTTATTATTGCAATAGAGAGGTTTTTTTTATTATTGCAATAGAGAGGGGTTTTTTTATTATTGCTATAGAGAGTTTTTTTTTTATTATTGCCTTCTTTTTCTGCAGTACATGTTTATATTTTAAAAACACTAACATATCATAAAAAAAAAATTTGCACCTCAGTAGAACATAGTTTTAACAAAATCAGATTTTAATGCTTAATTCAGTTTTTGAGAAAGTAGAGTTCTTCTGTAACTTTTGCATATAGCAGAAAAAGCTCTGTTTGTCAAAATTTTGTCCGACTTATACGAGGGTCAAGACTAAATCCTCAGAATTTGGAGCTGAAAAGGGCATCCGACTTATAGTCGGATCAACTTTTAGGCGAGTATCTACGGTATATATAATTCAATTAGATTTCCAAAATCTCCGAGATTTTTCCTTGAATATAAAAAAACATGATTAACTGAATGTTTTACGTAGATTGTAATAACTGAATGTTTTACGTAGATTGTAATTTGAGCATCAGTTCTTCAAGATTTATATGGTTGTGCTTGAGTAAAATGTATTTGAAATTTTTTTCTGATATCTTTACAGATCCATGGAACATCATTCTCATCATGACAAATTCCTCTTACCTCCTCCACCCTCACGTCAACCTCCACCCAGACCACATGTGTCTAATGGAACGGTGCCAAAAAGAACCAGAGTAAGTTACTCAAATGTCTTTCTATATTACTGTGGGCTCTTTATACACCTTATAGCTGATCCCGGCTGACCGGCCGCTTGAACTTTTGACGCATAAAACAATCCCTTTTCCATTGTGGCGTGAGATATTTTGTTTTATGACGTCAAAGTTTTACGGGAACTTGTGTGATTTTCAGTAATGGCGGACAAATAGCGATGAGGTGTTTTGTTCTTGGGTACTATTTTTCATGAATTTGAAGGTCAAGGCAAACCATGAATAAGTACTAAGTTACTTTCATTTTGTTTGCAGTTTTGATAAAATCAATTGAATCATGTATCTGAGAAATACTTTTTTTTCCTCAATCAGCAAAAAATTAGTCCACACAATGTAAGAAAATTCGCACACAAAAATAAATCTGAACTTTTTCTGGAAAGAGCAACAACAAAAACTTATATATAAGGTCTGGTTATATATGTTTTGAATTTCTTTTGTTTCATATGGTGAATTGGTCTTGTCAGAATAGCGTCATTTAAGAGCACTGTGAACAAAACAAAAGGGATTTGATAGATTGGCAATGAGATAATTATCCTCCAAACTGCAAGGATATACATATAATGTAGCCAACAGGTCTCAATATAGCCTTCATAAACAAGAAAAGAACCATGGCTTGGACAGACATGCACAAAATTTGGCAGTGTTAAACATGATTATTAACATCCAGGTGTAATACCACCAAATAATGGTACGTCACATCCGGTTGTATACGAAAGTAGGTCTTAAAAAAAAAAAACTTGAATGGTAATTAATCCTACATTTTATTTCGGTAAAAACATTTCTGTGTCATAAACATATGTCTTGGGTATTTCAAAACACCATTATTTTTTATTTGGGATTTCTATAGAAAATTTTGTAATGTTGAGGTTACATGGTGACTAAACCTTGTACCCAGATAAAATAAAGGGGAGAAATTTGATTGGTTAACTTCCAATGATGGTTATTTTCTTATATGCAATAAAATGTTATGTGAAATTTTTTCTATAGTACTGGACAGGATAAAACTTTACTCATGCCAAGTATTTCTTTATTTGAAACAAAGATAAATTCTGCACATTTTTTTGAAAAGTGCAAATTTAACAAAGACTAATAGGGGAAAATCAAAGGTGGTATTACACCTCCAAACCCTCCCCTAACCCGGGGAAGTGGTGTAACAATACAACATTAGTACAAACTGTAAAACTGCTTAACTCATAAGTTCAGTACTACGCACCAAATTGTTATTAAATTTATTTGTAAGAAGTATGGAATTTTATTTGCAATCTTTCTGATTGTAATAAAATGTTTTTGAAGAGTTATTCCCAATATTTAATGAGCAATATGAAATTTAGTCAATTTTCTGATATATTCAATTGTATTATTTCAGGATTACTACGGACCAGAATTTGTACACAGGTCTTCTAACCCTATCATCAGGATCCCTATACCATTGCAGGGAGAGGTATGTTTGTGATGTGTTATAACATAATAAAAATGATAAGTATAACCCTGCTTTAAAAAAGTGGGGGTATACTGTTTTACCTCTATCTATCCATTCCATGAACATTTTTTGTCGCATCTACCTCAGAAGGGTTTATATAAGTCAGCTATACCCATGATAAGTTTTCAGATTCATAACTCAACAACTATCTGTTTACTGAAATATATGGGCGGGGTATCATCTGCTCACAGTTTCACTTGTTTATAGTCTCAAACTTGAAGTTGAAATATGATATAATTTTGCAAAAAAGGATATGATTTAATGTAGCCCCAGGCACATTTCATTTGAACCACTTTTCATTAGAATTATGAATATGCACCTTTGAAAAAAAAAATTGCACAAAATATGAAATAGTTGTTACCATTTGAGATCTAAAAACTAAGAAGAGCATAGAGTTCTACTTAGTTTTTGTCAAGTCATAAATATTTATCCCCTTTGATAGCACAAAAATCTCTGTGCATTGTGGTTATTTTTCTGCCCCACCCAGGGCCATTACGTTTTTCAGTCTGAGCATCCGTCCATTTGTTCATCTGTCTGTCTGTCCTGCTTTAGGTTAAAGTTTTTGGTCAAGGTAGTTTTAGATGAAGTTGAAAGCCAATCAGCTTGAAACTTAGTACACATGTTCCCCATGATATGATCTTTCTAATTTTAATGCCAAATTAGAGTATTGATCCCAATTTTATGGTCCACTGAACATAGAAAATGATCTGTGAGTATGGCATTTTTGTACTATGGACACATTCTTGTTTAATTTTTTTAAATGCCTAGTTTGTTGTTTTATGGAATCAAAATGAATTTAGGTCGAACAATGAGGTCACTACACTAGAATTACCATCTTTTCAAAATTTTAAAATTATGAATTCTTATGAAACATATTTGTAATGTTATTATTCCTGATTAAAACTGTATAATTCTTATATCATTTGCATATCTATAAATACTTGAATTTGATTGGTCAATTAGAATTTTTCTCTTGGTTTACACTTCAATAAACCATGTTTCCGAAACTACTTTCGTAATCTATTCATGCGCAATACACATTATTGCAAGGATACTGGGATTTTCAGCAAATTGAGATTATAAAACAATTGCATAACAGTTGTTTCTATTCTATTGCATATATAACAAAAAAAGAAATAAAATAAATGCCCTAAAGCTTCAGACTTTTATTCAGTTTGTGAGTTAATCGCCCCGGTTTACACATCAATAACCTCTAGAAAAAATGTGTTTAATCCTATAGTAAAAAAAATATGAGAAAAACTCTCTTGGTATGTTGGACACAAAGTATGTGTTTGAATATATCACAAATTGACAGATTTGGTTTTTAAAATAACAAAAACATTTTCAACAACACATTCAAATTATTTTATTTTGATTTCAGAGTTTAAAGAACCCAACTCATGTTAGACGAGTTGTGATTGTGTTGTTAACAGGACAGAAACTGGAAGCAATGTGTGACCCCAGTACAACTGGTCAACAATTGTTTGAAGCTGTCATTACTCATGCAGAACTGCCAGAATTTTTCTTCTTTGGATTATCATACATTAATGGTATGTCTTTTTACAGTAAAAATATTGATGAACAAAAACTTTAATTCATCGAATTTGAGAACTTGTAGGCACATTCTAGTTATGGGTTCTGTTAACTAATGTAATATGTGAAAAAAATGGATGTAAAGAAATTTTCATTATTGCAATGAATTTGTTTTATAACATGGTTTAATTTTACAAATGACTTTAAATAGAGTACTTATGTTAAAATTAATTAGGAGTTTCGAGTCAGTATTGTAAATCACCAGTGCATATTGAGAGAAATGAGTCTAATTTTCTACAATTGAATAATTTTTATTGAAATGGATGTTAAAAATATACACTTTCATAGACTATGGGTAGAAAATGACAAGATGGTCGTTTGATAGACCTAGTCATATCAAATATTAACTAGTATTAACATTTATATTTTTCATTTGCAAAATTTAATTTACCTGAACATTATTTCCATTGTTGAAATTTTTAATTTATTAAACTTACTTGAACCTGAATTTCCTTGATGAAAGAAACTAATTGATATTTAGATGGAGAGCATTTCTTCATTGATGGGGACACAAAGTTACATAAAGTAGCCCCTGAGGGATGGAAGGATGGATGGAAAGGAAACATGCCACCACTTACATTCACTGTGTACCTCAGAACGAAGTTTTATCCAGAACATCTGGGAATGTTGAGGTACTACAAGTATAGATAACTTTAGAAACCATGTATTTTCCTATATTACAGTGCAGTAATTACACCACAGAACCAATTGTTCAACGACGTTATGTTTGCTGATGGCAGACATTAGCAAAACCAGGAAGTTTTCCTCAATTCATGAAATTTGGACCCACAAAAAATAAATAAATCCACAGTATTTTGATAATGTGTATATATAGTCAGTGCTTAGAAAACATAAATTCTAAACCTAAAACATTTTCTGCTGTAGACACAGTGTATCAAGACATCAGCTTTACCTACAGTTAAGACATGATTTGTTGGAAGAGAGATTACTCTGTACTCTCCAACATACAAGAATGAATAAAACACACGTGTTCGAGATACATAATAAACATCTATACCACATGATATACAATTAAAATAAGTAGAAAAACGTAAACAGAGAGAACGTATGTTTTTTCGGATTTGTTACTATGCAGATTTTGTAAACTATATAGATTGTAATATTTTATTAACCACTTTTGAAACTTATAATAAGTTTATCTTGTGAATCCCCTGGTTCATTTGATAATTCATACACAGGGATAAACCTATTTGGGATAGTTGTACCTTTTAGGGTATTTGTTAACAACCAATAGTGCAATAAACTGAATAATTATTAAAAAAAAAAATGTATATATAGTCAGTGCCTTAGAAAACATAAATTCTAAACCTAAAACATTTTCTGCTGTAGACATAGTGTATCAAGACATCAGCTATACCTACAGTTAAGACATGATTTGTTGGAAGAGAGATTACTCTGTAATGATGAGAAAACCCTGGTACTCTCTGGATTAGCAATACAGGCTGAGTATGGTGATTATGACCAAGAGACCATGGGCAAGAACTACTTCATACCAGAGCATTATTATAGTGGGCGTGTCATCAAACGAGTGGGCGTCGGCTACATCAGAGATAATACAGCTGATTCCCATTGTAAATATACAGGACTATCACAGACACAGGCTGAGGTGGAATTCATAAAAGTTTGTTGATTTTCTCATCCATTTATACTTGCCCTTCTTTACATAAATATAACACTGCACATGACAGGTGTGTTTGATTCCAGTCATGTAGTGGTTTTATCTGTGCACCAATAAAACTGTTCACCATGATATACCTAATAGTGATGAAAGTGGTATTAAACAACATTTATCAATTAATTATAAATATTACTTGTCTGATAAAGAAAATATAATATAAAATTGAGAATTGAAATGGGGAATATGTCAAAGAGACAACAACCCAACCAAAGAGCATACAACAATATGAATACATTTCTATGTATAAATACCTGCTTGTATTATAAAACCTTCAAGAATATCATAAAAAAAAATTATATTGAAGATTTTCATTCTTTATTTATTAAAATTATACTTCTACAAATTCATCATTCTCTTTACAGATGAGCCAACAACTACCAGAATTTGGTGTCCATTTTCATAAATTGTTAAAGGTATATATGACCCATGTATTCTACAAACAATATTTAGATTGCTAAATGGTTATAGTAAGAATATAGACACACTGAAACTTGGTATATTTATGTTCTGGACAGTTATTGATGTGAAGCTTTATTTTTATTGGTACATACTATATACAAAAGCCCAATGAAAATCCACCTGGTATCAGTGAATGTGACCTGAAATTCAGAAACTTAACTTGTTGAAAACCACCGTATTATATGTCTACATATTTACAGTTATTTTAAACAAAAAGTTTAAGATTGAAAGATCAAATGACATTCCTTGCACTGGAACAAGCATCCTTTCATGTCCAATTGACCTCTCAATTTGTACGTTTGAAATTTTCAATGGATCTCAGAAGGTGAATTTATTTTAAACTGTCAACTACTTTGGTATCTTAAAAATGTTAGTAAGTCAGTGAAAGATTAGCATAATTTTATAGATAAATTGCTGATGTGAAGAAAAAGCTAACACACACTTGTGTACAAATATACATTGTATTGTAATGTTCATCCAGTAAAAACATTTCTACAAATTTCACTGTAAAAAATTTCAGAATAAGAATGACTGTAACAGTTTGACATGGGTTGGTATTTCAGTAAAGTGTACATATTTCTACAGATTTTACTATAAATAATTTCAGAATAAGAATGACTCCAACAGTTTGACATGGGTCGGTATTTCAGTAAAGTGTACATCTTTCTACAGATTTTACTATGAATAATTTCAGAATAAGAATGACTGTAACAGTTTGACATGGGTTGGTATTACTGTAAAGTGTACATATTTCTACAGATTTTACTGTAAATAATTTCAGAATAACAATGACTCCAACAGATTGACATGGGTTGGTATTACTGTAAAATGTACAAATTATTTCAGAATAAGAATGACTCTAACAGTTTGACATGGGTTGGTATTTCAGTAAAGTGTACATATTTCTACAAATTTTACTATAAATAATTTCAGAATAAGAATGACTCCAACAGTTTGACATGGGTCGGTATTACAGTGAAATGTTTAGTGTTAGCAGAAAATCATGGGATACAGAGAAACATCACACAACAGCTTGGTTGGCATACCATCATGAAAATCTCATTTAATAAACGTAGATTTAGTGTTCAGCCTAAACCTGACGTAGGACAGATCAAACCACCAAAGATCAATTACTTCACTAGTAGCTTTAGAAAGTAAGTGTCTGCTTCAATAGCAACATGGTATTTTTATAACAAGATGCTATTTTTATTACAAGATTATTATTTTCATCACAAGATGCTATTTTTATAACAAGATTATTATTTTGGTCACAAGATTAAATTTCATTTATTTGAAAATGGATATTTTTAAAAGGCCTGATTTAAATGCAATGCTGATTGATAAAGTTGTTATTTTAGAAATAGAGAATATTATATGGCTTTTTTATATCATACCTGTATCAACCAGAGACTCCAATATAAACCTAAGGCCATGCTGAGGGTATTATATTGGTTGTGGGTAGATATTGTGTGTGATACTGAAAGAACTATTTTATGTTGTAATTCAGATAAGGGGTTTTAAAAATCCTTATCAAATGTTACTGATATTATCACTGATGGCTGATACAGAACAATTGCCATTAATTATGTTATGTTATGTGAAAATTTACAATTTTAAAAAACTTTAAATTAAAGAAGCATTTTATTTGCAGTATCAAGATGTCATGAATTTTGTTTACTATTATATTATTGTTTTAATAGTGTATACATTTTGCTAAAAAACAGATAATGAGAAAAAGGTGAAAAGGAAGGATTACTGAAATATAAAATAGCATTTTGCTTTACCTGAATCAATTTATATTACAGAGGTAGATACCTACTGCAGTTCTCCACGGCACAACATAGATTCCAGTTAAAGATGAGGGCAAGAGAAACTAATCCTGATCAACATGGTATGACGCTAATAAATAGATATGAAAGTTGAATTCAATGTTGAAGCGTGCCTCTTGGTACTGGATTTTCTCACTATGTTGAAGACCCATTGGTGGCCTTCAGCTGTTTTCTTCTCTTTGACACATTCACCATTTTCATTCTCAATAATATTGGTATGTGGGATTTGATACTTCAGTGTAATGGAGAAACTTAAACAACAGCAATTATTATAGAAGTATGAGGTACATTGCATAGACTTAGAAGTTAGACAACTGTGTCATCACATCAATAAGTAAAGCTGTTATTATTGGGTGATGTAACAACTGACCACTTTTCAGGTTTTTTTTTAGTTAACCAAAACGAAAATTGAATTCAATAACATTTTTTTGAAGTCTTAAATTATTGGTAATTTACAGATTTCTACAGTTTTGTTGATATTCTGGTTGAAAAAAGATTCCATGACCTTTAGTCCTGATCAAGGGCAAGCATGTACTGTCACAACTATTGCAACTATGCAAAATCAATTATTTACCAGTAGATTACTGATAGATTAATTGTTGCTTGTCTTGTAGATAAAATTATCTTAATGTTCCTATATGATTTCTATCAACATGTCTCATTCAAGGTCTTAATAATTTTAAACAGGAACCATAACTCTATGTTCTTCATTTCTTTTCAGACGTGTTAGATACAACAAATATGAAACAAGACAATGGGGAAGATGTTACATTCACACCTGAGTTCTTACAGGTAAATCAATCTCATTGGTGTCTGTCAATATATTTATTCTAGTCATATCTAATTAGGTGATAATGATGGGAGTATTTTTAACAACCTTGGCTGGCTTTACAGTCCTCCCACAGTCGGGCTAATCAGGTGTATATATTTTTATACGACCGCAAAAAAAATTTGCGTCGTATAATGCTATGATGTTGTTATCGTCTGCGTTGTTGTTGTCGTCCGAACACGCATTTTGTTTCTTGACAATAACAAGTTTTAGTAAATGGATCTCTTAAAATTTTTAACAGAAGGTTCAATACTACTAAAGAAAGGTTGGGATTGATTTTGGGGGTTGGGGTCCCAATATTGAGGAGTTAGGGGCCAAAAAAGGGCCCAAATAAGCATTTTTCTTGGTTTTCGCACTATTACTTAAGTATAAGTAAATAGAAATCTATGAAATTTAAACACAAGGTTAATGACCACAATAGGAAGGTTAGGATTGACTTTGGAGTTTTGGTCCGAACAGTTAAGGAATTAGGGCCCTAATAGGGCCCAAATAAGCATTTTTCTTGGTTTTAAAACAATAACTTTAGTACAAGTCAATAGAAATCTATGAACTTTTAACACAAGGTTTATGACCACAGTAGGGAGGTTTGGATTGATTTTGGGAGTTTTAATTTTTAGTTTTAGTTTTATTTCGAACAGTTTAGGAAGAAGAGGCTAAAAAGGGCCCAAATAAGCCTTTTTCTTGGTTTTCGCACAATAACTTTATTATAAGTGAATAGAAATCTATGACATTTAAACACAAGGTTAATAACCATAAAAGGGAGGTTGGGATTGATTTTGGGAGTTTTGGTCCCAACAGTTTAGAAATTAGGGGCCAAAAGGGTCCAAAATTAAACTTTGTCTGATTTCATCAAAAATTGAATTATTGGGGTTCCTTGATATGCCCTGCGGAGCACCTGGTTCAAGGTTATAGAAAAAAACTTACTCATTTATACAATTATTTCAGGTCAATAATTATCATATGATATTGTGGTTGATCAACTGATTAGATAATTTTAAAAATTATGGTATTTTAATTAAATCATACTGGGTTAACTTAATTATTAAATTTACCAACTGTGGTGTTGCATTAGGGGTGATTTACATCATCATAGCCCTAATATAATCATAAATGTCAGTGAAGTTGGTCCTGCTTCAGCACTTTGGAATTTGCATAACTCAGTTAGTTGTTTCAATAAAACTCCTGTTAATGTCTGCGTCATGAGACAATACTGATGCGTAGAAAGAAGTTTTATCACCATCTTATAACAAGTAGACTATTATCTGGGTCCCTTTGACAAAAAATTGTTTAAAAAAAATTCAAATTAGTCATGAATTGTGAATTATGATAAAGGTTAGTAGTAATTATTATATTGCTTTTGCAAAATGTCTTCAAATGTTTGATGATTAAGGTGAAATTTATCTTTTATAGGCAAAGTTTAGAATCCTAAAACATTTAAAGTTCTGTTTTCTTGATTGCAGGAAAGTTTTAATAGTGATGATGAAATACAACACAAATCTGACCCTTTACCTTATAGATTGTAAGTATTTCAGTCTAGGATAAATTTATCATGTTATTGAGTTTTTTTCTGTGTTACTTTGAATTTTGAATAGTTATAAGTTTAGAATAATTTGCCTGGTCAGCATGATTTTGTTCCCTATAATTTCTTTGCAAAATTATGTGTTGTTATTTCTTTTGAAACTGAAATACTGTTATTCTGCATGTCGTAGCTGGTTATGTTTATGCATTGTTCTTAAAAATCTGTATTGTTCTTAATCTTTTAATAAAATATGTTCTTCAATGTTCTACTAGTATGCATATAAATTAAATTTTACTTTGTAGCATGTATTATGACTAAATCTTAAAAATTGGATGTTGAGGATTTTACAAATTTTACAAATTAGAATTTATCAAAAAATTCTTAGAATCTTCATCATATAATGAATGCCTTTGCGGAGCTCATTTTTATTTTATTAATATCATTATTTCAACTATTTAGGGGTTTCCCTTATCACTTACCATTTATGCCATTGCTTTACCCAAGGGGTTACAAAATTTGTATCTGCAACTCTTCATAAATCCTTTATTAAAATTTATAAAAACTTTAACATAAATCCCAATGAAATGATTACTTATATCTTGTTTTTATTTGTGCAAATTATGTTAAGGTTAACCTAGTCAAATCAAAACTACATGTATACCATTAATTTTTGGGTTATTATTATTGTGAAATTTGATTGCAGTCCCTCTAGTTGTGTTTGGTATGCTCATATAGGATGTTATAGGAAAATTGAACTACCTGAAATTAGATTACTATATACACTTTGAAAAATATGCTTAAGGGAAGATTTCTTCTTGATTTATTTCTCTGTGAAGTGATTTAAAATTTTGACAGGAGTCACGGGATGCATTTGTATTGAAGTAAAAAAAAGACCACAAAAGTTTTGAAAATATCAAAGACTGACTATACTACATAGTGAAAATATAGAAATAGCAAATGTTGATAAATTGATCAATCTATTATTTATTTTATATACTTTGTATGGAGGACATCAAATTCTCTTTGAATATTTTAGACTTACTAGTTTATCATTTCTGTCGTGTCATTGTTTGAGAAGTAAATGATAACGATCACATATGGATAAACACAACAAACACATCTTGGGCAGAATATAATATCAAATTCATAAAATAAACAAGACAATAAGAAAAAATATGTTTTATTTGACTATGAAAGATCGTTTTTATTAATAAAATGAAACATTTCTGTACTGAAGTTTTCTTAAACTTCGTAATGGCGTAACTTCTGGCTTCATTTCCTGTCAAAAAAAATATGAAATTATTTCAAAATATTCGATTGTACATGGTTTTCACACATTTTCCATGAATATTCCTATCCAATTAGCGGATATATTCTAATAACCGATATTCGATTATCCGATGTATTTTGACTGAAATGTATAGGGAATGGTTCGTTGTTTTAAAATAATATTACAACAGCCGATATATTCGATTAACCGATATCTGATTAGGTGGAGTCTACTATACTAAACTTTGCATTTTGATTGCATGTGTTACTGTTCTTTGCATGTTTGATCAGGCCTCCGCCATATAAAACAGATACCAGTATAAGTATGATGGATTTACGACCACCCCGTGATACAGGTCAACGATTGCATGCTGCATCTATGAGTGATATACATTCTGCATTACAAAGGGATGGAGAAATTGAGGCTTATGTTATAGGTATGACTGGATTGATAAGATTATAGATTCTTCACCATATAATTAACAATATGTGTATTGCATACAAATTCTGAAATTATAAATACTAAAAAAATTGTGAAAAACATATTAACAGTTTTTATAATTCTCAGTAATGAATAAGAGAAATAGTTGAAATCAAGATCCCAAAATATTGCTTACTTTGTAATTCTTTAAGTATAGATAAAAAAAAGCTAACCAATTGCTCATTCACCTTATCGCTATTTGTGCGCCATAAATGGACACCACAAAGTTGCCAGTAAATTTTGACATCACGATGCAAAATATCTGATGCCATAATGGAAGAGTGGTAGTTGTATGACGTCAATAGTTAAAGTTAGGCAAATTCTCGTTTCAACTGGCGCAGATTCCCAAATAGCAATAAGGTGTATTGTTGAAAACCATGCAGTAAGGTATAGTTGCTCACATTCACATCATTTGATATTATGCAGACAGGTTTCTTATAAACAATCATACCACCAATCCTTATTTTTATATTTTCTAATGTTTCCTTTAAGATAATTGTCATATATATTATCTCATTTAAGGTAGCACAATACAAAGATTTTTTTACTTCCAATCACTAACTTTTATTATGGTGTAACTTTCTTATAAATGCATTAAAAATGATAAAAGAGGTATATATAGATAGATAAAAGATTAATCTTTCAAATGGATGCAATATTGTTATTATGCAATTATTATGTAATTAGTGGCAAAATCTCAGTCAGTTCACTTGAATGAATTTAGCTCTATCATCTCTTTAACTATACAGAAAATTTTAATGAAATCTTAATCAACACATCATGGGCTTCAAAAGGGTGTCTCAAATTGTCCCTATGGTATTCCATTCTCTCATAAATCTCTGATTAGTGTGAACATCCTAACCACATAAAAGAAGATTATGTTTAATTAAGTGTAAAATTTGTTCTATACATTCTATCTGAAATCTGAGACACCCTTTTATAGATAATGGCAATAGGAACAACATATCATAAAATCAACCCTCTGGGAATACCTATGCAGAAGCTAATTTCAATTGAAAGTGGAAATTTGGTGAAAAATATTTTAGACACAGTTAACATTATAATTGGTTACATAATTGTTGCATAATACTAACATTGCATTAATTTTAAAGAGTAATCTGTTAGCTATCCATAAATACTACTTTTATAAATTTTCAAGCATTATTAAGAAAGTTACAGCCTTTTATAACTTGGGAGTTGGAGTTATAAAATCTTTGTATTGTGCTACCTTAAACAGATAAATCAGGCCAAAATTAAAAATATGTTTGTTTCCCCTCCCCCCACCCGGGTCAAAAATAAGCCCCCTGGTCAAAAAATTATTTTCCACAAAAAAATCGAAATTATTTTTTTCCTGAAAATTATTTTTCCATTTTTGGAAAGTGCTTGAAAGCAGAAGGATTGATAATCTAAATAAATACACTCAAATTGAGCACAAACAACTGATAAGTGGCCTGGACTGGACAAGTCAAACCATTCATGTGACCATGCTATGACAATCACATCCAGTTAAAAAAAAAAAAAAAAAAGAACCTGCCTTCCTGGTCTGTTTACAAAGGGTAGACCCGGGGGAGGGGAAACAGACATTCTTTTAAATGTGGCCTCATCAAAAGGAAAATATTATATCAATTGTTTGACAAGCAATATAAAAGTATAAGAGTATGATGTAAATGTAATTTAATGTATTTCAGAGCCGAGCAGCCAGTCCCTGGATATGGTAGCATCACCTGTTAATGAAACCATTAATTGTAAGTATCAGGATTATTGTAACAAAAAGTAAAATCACAAAAATACTGAACTCCATGGAAAATTCAAAACGGAAAGTCCCTAATCAAATGGCAAAATCAAATGATAAAACATCAAACAAATGGACAACAACTACAGCACTGCTCAGAATTGACATGGATGAAAATGGGTTGTTTAAAAGAAGGTTATTCAAATATATGTTAGATAGTAAAAATTGTCCATATTATGCTTACACTAATGATTTTGAATTTGTTAATTGAACTCGATATAAGTGTATGAAATATTCAGTGGCAACTTAAGATATTGAATAAAGAAATCAATATAGATACCTTATGTCAGCATAGCTTACATATATATTTAATTCATGTTTTAAAAAATACAAAGGGAACTGTTTTAGTTATAGGTTTAGATTTTTTTTTTAATTTTAGCAACACTTCAGCATAGATTTGACAATGAGCTCCTTTCTCCAGAAAAACAAAATAACGGCAGAATATTTGAAGTTGTTCTGGAAAAAGAACCTCAGTTTGGGATCGGCATCACCATTGTAGGAGGTGAAAACCCCAACAAAACAGACTTGGGAATATTTGTGAAAACAGTGACACCTGGTGGACCAGCTGACAAAGATGGACGAATCCATCCAGGGGACCGCTTGCTTGCAATCAACGACCAAACTATTGAAGGAATGCAGCAAGCCATTCAGCTGATCCGCGAGGCTCAAAACTTTGTGAAATTATACGTGTGTCAGATAAAAGCTCCCAAGTCTGTACGCAGGAAAATATGTGATGATGTCATCTCGACCAAGTTAAAACAATCTATGGCTGATCCATCAGACCTTCTCATTTATCATGAAAATATAAACCCATTGCATGACAATTCCGATGATAGCTTTGATGATGATGATGTATATAATTCAGAATCACCTCATACTAATGTACATACTGATGTACAGGCCAATGTACAGAATGATGTACACACTGATGTATATACTGATGTACATACAGCTGATGTATCTACTATGTCACAGATAGAATCTATAAAAAGTGAAATCGTTGAAATCCCACAACAGTATGCCCCATGTAATACTGGTAAGTACTGATCTTATAGATTAAAACAATGAGAGATTAATTGATAACTTTTGATTCATTTATTTTTTCATGGGTACCAATTTTTGTGTATTGAGGAACCTGTTGATATTTGAATTCATATTTTTGCTAAAATCTGCATACATGTCCACGGAGAATTAGTATTGCATTGACTTTTTAAATATTTGATTCTTCTGGACCAACAAAATTCACAAAAATTAATATACAACGAATAATAATGAATCAACCGTAATAAGTATGGTATGCATGTTTGGAAAAATCATTCTGTAACAACTGATAAATTTTCTGTGAATGATTTTTTCTTTAATAATCATTATTGAACAAATCTTTGGAATATCTTGTCTTATATTCCTTTCCTCTTCATTAATGAATCATTTAATTGTAAGAATAGAAAAATACAGTATTGAAGATAAATATAGGAAGATGTGGTATGAGTGCCAATGAGACAACTCTCTATCCAAGTAACAATTTTTTAAAGTAAACCATTATGATCAAAGTACAGCCTTCAACACGTAGACTTGACTCACACCGAACAGGAAGCTACAAAGAGCCCCAAAAATGACTAGTGTAAAACAAAATAGATGGATTACAAAAAAAGAAACATTTGGTTAAATAATTGTAAGCAAGGAGCGGTAAAGCCTTTTTATTACAAGTTCAATGCAAATTTAAAAAGTGAAAGCAAATTTAAAGGATTTTTATATGTTTTTTATAGTGATTGAATCTGATACAGATTCAGACTTTGACCAAGCTATAGAATGTGTACAGGAGGAAAAGCCGTTAAAAATAGTCCCACAGGAGGAAGTAATAGCTGAACCAGTACTCAAGTAAGGATTTTACAATGTGTATCTCCTTATCACATAGAGTCTTTTTCTTGTCATTTCTAATTTGTTTAAGAAGTTGTAGCAATTTTGTTACATAAAAGTTTACAAAATAGTTTCAACGAGCAAACAATGCAATTTTATTGAATGAATAATGGCTGTAATGAAATAATGGAGTAATCTGCAATGCAAACTTAGAGTAGTTTCTGTTCACTGTTCAATTATAAAATTGAGAAGGAAAGAAGACAACAACCCAACCAAAGAGCAGAAAGCTGCCAAAAGCCACTAATGGGTCTTCAACACAGCACAAAAATCCAGCACCTGGAGATGTAATTCAGCTGGCCCCTAAACAAAAATGTGTACTAGTTCAGTGATAACGGAAGTCATACTAAATTCTGCAGATTTAGAGTAGTTTCTGTTCACTGTTCAACCATTAGATGATTGAAGTTCACAATCCCACAATTGTTTCATCTGTTTAGTACCAAGTTACTGGGAAATCCAAAGTTTTGTTACATATTTTTGAAAAATGAACTTTTATATATTAAGATATATTGGATTGGCATTTAAGTTTGTATTTCTTAAAGCATAAAGTTTGACACATATAGAAAATCCCTTTTGGTAAAAGTTGGACTTCTGTAATCTTTATAGTAATTCTTTACATCTATTACAGAGAAAGGAAAGAGGAGTCTATAGAAAGTTATGAAGTATACTTGACAAAGAAAGATGGCAGCTTTGGATTGAATGTCACGGTAAGTGAACATTATTTATTACATTTAATTCTTATATTTAAGTCATTAAAAAATTATTTTCCTGAGTTCTTGAGATAAAAAAGATTTAGCGGATTTTACATAAATACGGATTTATATACTTGACTTCTTAAGGATAATTTGTCAAACTAGAATATAGATTTTTTTAGTAAACAATCACAAAAATCCCAGGTAACAGTGACTGTCTTAAAGTTTAAATGACAATAAAATTTCTTCGTTTTGTAATACAGGGTGGTATAAATACTACAGTTAGACATGGTGGAATTTATGTGAAGTCATTTATACCTGATGGTGCTGCTGACACTGATGGAACAATACACAAAGGTAGGTCCTGTGATGAGGTACTTCTCTTTTGTCACATTAAAGAACAGTAATTTGCCAACCCTTTGTTAGCGCAATGAATTTAAAACGTATTATGAATTGGATATAAAAATGACATTCTTGCGAAACATTGGGATATTGCCAAATGGATCAATGAAACTATTTTATTTTGATCTTTCTGGAGATATTTGCTGGAATGTTTTATTTTATGACTTTTATGAGTCTAGAGACCACAACTTGCAGAAAGATTCAGTCTTTTCCAGAAACCTTTTATACTGTATTTCTTGTCTGTTCCTCAAGATGATGAAATTGAGAATAGGAATGGGGAATATACCAAAGAGAGAACAACATGACCAAACAGCAGATAACAGCTGAAGGCCACCAATGGGTCTGCTAAGCAACAAGAAAAAACCTGCTACCGGAACTGGCCCTCAGCTGGCCCCTAAATAAAAATGTATACTGTGGATTCAATAATTTTCTTGGATACCAATTTTCTTAGATTGAGGAAACTTTGTATTTTTGTGGACATTTGATTTCGTGGTTTTACTAAGGCCTGTATATAAGCCTATAGGAAATTTGTACTTGATGAACATTTGAATTTGTGGTTTACCTATAACCATGAAATCAACGAAAATTGGTATCCCACGAATAATAATGAATCCACCGTATTAGTTCAGTGAAAATGGACATCATACTTAACTCCAAAACATATACAAGATATTGATTTTGACCTAGGTGACAGAATACTGGAAATCAATGGTAAAAGTCTGGTTGGAGTGACCCACAAACAGGCTGTTGAGATTATCAGGGATGCTACTGAGAGCTGCTTGTTAGTGATGGAGCGAGGACATTCTCTATCATCAAGAAGTTCTGTGAAGTCATCTAGATCTTCTGCAGGGTCTACTGGCCAGCCTGGTACTAAAGATATGACTGACATGAACGTGTCACCTCCAGTGGCTGATCAGGTGTTCAGAACTAATTCCAATGCTGACACTGAGAATGGTAGTGGCACTGGGAGTAATGCATCTGAGACTGAATCTAAAAGCAAACCATATCCATTTGTGGACAAGGGTAAGACATTAATTTCTTCTTGATCATTGATGGTAGACCAGAAAGTGAGAACCACATCCCTTATTCTATCCCCTTTACAAAGCCAGCTTAAAACATAAACATGATATACGTTTAGCTTGAAAGTTCTGTTAGAAGCAAACAAAGCGCTAAATGGAGTCAAAACTTTTTCCTTGCCAATGAAAACATTTGATATAAATAAATTTTCTTGTCCCCATTACAAGCTATTTTTGGGTTTTTTCATACTAATGCCATCTGAATCTGGCAAACAAAAAAATATATATGCAGAATCCAATCGTGCAGTAAAGAAATGAATATCTTAATGTTAAATGTTAATTTGTTGTATTTTGTCAAAGTATGTGTCTGTGGTGATTGAGATAACGAAAAAGATGTTGTCTTTTTTAAGTTAATTTGTATAGTTATAAAATACTTATCTTCATGCAGAGAACACCTTAGAAGTTGATCTAGTGAAAGGAAATAGTGGTTTGGGGTTTAGTGTGCTAGGTGTACAGGATGTACCCGTTGGTGACCCATCACATGGACTACCCAGAATAAAGAAGATATTCCCACTAGGAGCAGCAATGGACTCTGGGAAGTTAGAAGTAGGAGATGTGATATTAGAAGTGAATGGTCAGTCTGTTAAAGATTTATCTCATGCAGTAAGTAGGAACAAATTATCTTATATTTATATATACGAAAATTTAGATCTACAAATTTTTTTTTTATAATAGTCTTGAGCTGCATTTGCATATATATAAGAAGCATGCATATATGCTACCTTTAAAAAAATATTTTTAAAGTTATTTGAATTTCTAAGTTGTGTTGAAATTTAATTGAAATACTGAAATAGTATGAAGATTTTTTTACTCAAGTATAGAAAAAAATGTTTCAAAATATGAATGTTTTGTAAAAAAGAAAAAAAGGGAGGCAAACCATAAGAGAAAAAAATAATTTGATAATTTAAGTTCATTGGGCTTGGTTAACTTGAAAATTAATCTTGTTTAACTGATCAATGGCATTAGAAAAGTTGTTCAGGTAAGAAATATTTATAAATTTTTGTATATTTTACAAATAAATACACCATCAGTTTTTGTTTTGTTTCATATTCTGGTTACTAAATTAAAAAGTTTGATATCCATGGTTAGTATAATGAGAAAAGTATAAATCATTGAACACTGATGATTTGAGTGTATTCATAAATAAAATAATGTTATTTAAAGTTTCAAAAAACAATTATCACATGAATAGTATGTCAAAGCTGAAAAAAGCATGAACTTTACATATAAATGTGTAACCAACCAACTCCTCTGTTATAATTCTGTATAAGTAGAATTCTGCTCTGTTTATTTTTTACCCATTATGTTATTGTTCAGTTTTACCTGTTTGCATGTAAGTGTCTGAAATTTTTATTTTGGTATCATTGGTATAGCATGGTTTGTAGGAAATAGAATTGGAATAGTTGTAGAGAAAATACAATTGGACTGATAATACTTCTGTTTAAGATACTAATGTTGAAATTATATTTTTAAATGCACATACTAATTTTCAGAAGAATTTTGCATTTTATGGATTAAGTTTCTTTTTGAAACTGTCTGTTGACATCAATGTATTTTCATGAGAAGAAAATAAACAGAAATATTTCATGCATGATTAATTTTCAGGGAACAATGGCCACATTACGCACAGCTGTGTCTAATGTAAAATTATTGCTATGTAGACCTACCTCTGAGCAGTTAGCTCCCCTTAATCGATTTGTAAGTACGGTTTGTAGAGTGTGCCGTGCCTTCACTTGTAGTGCTTCAAATTCTTTTAATATTTACACTTAGTTTGCAAAAAAACACAAAATTTTTAAATGAATTATTTTTTGTTTGACCTTCTTGATCTCGTTAAGTTGTAAAATTTAAATATAATTATAACCTAGTTAAAAATTTGTTAAAAAAAAATTAGTGAGAATAATTTTGAAGAGTGATATATTAATTTACGTAGAGAGTATAAAATATATTTATATGGAAATAAGAATTAACCCTTATTATATGCATGTTCTAACCCTAGATAGAGAAGTGCGACTTGACAAGTTTTGGTCTGCTATATGACAAATATAGAGGCATGCTGCAAGTATAGTATCTCCTTAGTTTGTAGTAACACGGTAGCGGGCAGTGATTTTTTTTTTTAGACGATTTTTTTATCACAATTTTAAGATATTTGCTCAATCATTTTCCTTTACAGCTAGAGGATAGAATAGATTTATGTTTAATTTAATTTTAGTTCATCTAAAATATAATTTTTGTCACAGAATAGATTATGTGCATGTTTCTCCTGTAGTTTTGAAAATTAGCTTGTCATTTCGATAAAATTGAAGTATTATTACTGTGTCTGCAGAATAACCCAATTTGCTTAATAATTGCCATTTAATGCCATACCAATCCTGATTTTATTTCCATACCAATACATGTTTGTTTTGCCTGCATTTCACTCAATCATCAAAGCCATGATCTGTTGCCTAACAATTCATTATTTGAACTCTTTGAAACCTATTGGGTTCTCATTGCATTTTTTGTAGTGTGTTTTTACATTGATTATTATCTTGTTCACACAATGTATTTTTTGTAGTGTGTTTTTACATTGATTATTATCTTGTTCACACAATGGATTTTTATTGCTGTGTATTGAACACACCAGTAGTTCTTATTTTGCATGATATTCTTTCACCTTTCACATCACACAGTGAACGTACAAATGCACAGGAATCTCAACTGCATTCATGGTCTATCGCTTAAATTCAGAATTAAGGTTCAAGTCACATCAATATATAAGATAAATTTCTTTTCTTATTTTTTTTATTTTTATTTTGCATTATCTCATTTTCAGATCAAAATAGACTTATTAAGATGAAACTTCATATTAATTTTATTTTCATTCTCTTTTACTTTTTTTATTTGAAATCCAGAGTGAGTTTGTAGTGAAGTTTTGTTGTCATCTTTAATTTATTCAACTGCACTTATTTATATCAACTGAGTTTAAGGAATGGAGATGTAATAAAGAATACTCAAATCTACCAATTTTCAATAAGAACATGCCTTTTGACTTTTTTGACAAAGGTACATCAATATTGTTAATTAATACATTGTATTATTAAAGAAAGATAAGAGTTGTATGGTATCAAGGACCATGCACACTGTGTAAGTATGTAAACAAAATGGATTGAGTTTCAAAGTTTTTGATGGTAAGGTCTGTGTTTTTTTTTCTAAAAAAAAATCCCCAAAACATCTGTAAAATAATATGAAAACCTAGTCTGCAGAAGTATTTTTATATTGACAGGATAGTGGAGAGCTGAAGTCCATCTCTGCTCCCAACAGTATATTAAAGAGCACATCTACCTCTCAATATGAAACAGAATCAGAAGATGAACCAGTCCTGTATCGTGATTCAGTGTATACACCTCCATCGGGATTTAATTCTGATACCAGCTTCAGAGAGGACATACCAGTACATTCTCAGCAGACTAGTCAACCACGACTACCAACAAGTCCTATCCCTATGCTTTTACGATCAGGACAGTTTGAGTCCGAGGACGAAGATCTGAATTCTACCTTGTCCAGTGTATACCCAGAAGTGGATAAATATCAGATGAATAAGTATTCAACGTACCAGAATTTAGTTGTTTCCCCTTTCAGAATGGGGAGCAGTCAATCATACAGTAGTAATGTCGACATTGAGAGTCAGTCAGAATATAGTGAAATTGAAGAGATAGAAACTCCATTTAGAAATATTGTAACGGAAAGTACTCACTACAAAAGTCCAAAAGTCTGAAAAGACCAGTTTTTGTCTCGATTTGCATGAACTTTTACTCGACAATCTCAAAAAGAATGAATTATGTCTTAATTTTTCTTGACAAATTCTGACTTGTATTAAATAAGTATGAAATTTACTCGACATATTCTCGACATTCTGAATAATGTCTAAAAAATTCTTGACAAATTCTCGACATTTGAATACTGTCTTAAAATTTCTCGACAGATTCTCGACATTCTTTTTTTTCCTCATTATGTCTCGACGGATTCTCGATATTCTTTTTTTTTCTCATTATGTCTCGACGGATTCTCGACATTCTTTTTTTTCCTCATTATGTCTCGACACATTCTTAACATTTTGAATTGTGTCTTAATTTTTCTTGATATATTCTTGACATGCTAAAATCTGTCTTGAATGTACTTAACACTAGGTCAAACTAGTTTTCCAATTGTTAAGTTAGAGTTATTCCCCTTAATGAATTAAAGCAGATTATTTTTTCTTTGGAAGTGTAAGTGTAGATAGTAATATGTAAATCTATATAAACATTTTTTCTGCATTTGTTAATCCTTCGTATAATAAATAAAACAAAACTCTAGGTATAGGTTTAGTTGCTAGCAATAACATTTCTCTTTTCTAGCTAGCAATTTTAATCATGTTAATATCATTATAAATAAACATATATATTATAACAACAATATTCAAACAAAACAAATTACAAAATGTCCAATACATTATTTAAATGGACTGAAGTCATATTTGATATTGTAAATCATACATTCTGTGAAAAAATAATATAACATAACTGAACCCCACCTTTTGAACCGCCAAAGTACGTCTTTGCATATTTTACCTATATATATCTTTTTCCCAAAACAAGAACATTATACAACTTCTCTCACTAACCATTTTTGAACTTATAAATACTACTGTGGATTCATTTATTTTCGTGGGCACCAATTTTCGTGGATTACGAAACTTGCATGTTCGTGGATATTAAATTTCGTGGTTTTGCCGAAGTCTGCATATAAGCCTATAGAAAATTTGTTATTCGTTGAACATTTAATTTCGTGGTTCACCTGTATCCACGAAAGCCACGAAAATTGGTATCCAACGAATAATAATGAATCCACAGTATAACAATAACACAGGGAAAACCCAAAGTCTCGACAAAAAGAAATTTAATTTTTTCCTGCAAGATGACAAACAGTAAAGTGACAATTCAACATTCAAAACATATTTGCCTGTTAACAATAAAAATACAAGACAACTAAGTTCAACAATAAACAAAGTATTTTTTGTGTTTCTTATCTCCTTAATTTTACATGTTAAAGGGTATTTTCTACTCAGTTTAAAAATAACCAGCTTTTTACAATACTATTACAAATTGATTTAATATAAATAAAGGGACTGAAAAAGCAGAAAACAAATAATTGGTCTGTGTGCGTTTTTTCAAGATAAATACATGTATTGAAAATTTGTCAGAAAATAAATATTGTGTTCAACTTTCCTACACTTAACATTGGCACATTTTTTTTTTCAAAACCCATGAAAATATAACAAAAATTTCTATAGTTTTGTAAACATGACATTTTTAACTCTACGTGATACATTTAAGGGAAAAAAGTCGGAGTTAGTGTGCAAAATTTTTAAATGGTAGTTCATGGATAAACTTAAAACAAAGCTATAGGATTCCCAATTACTGGCAAGTTTTTTAAGATAGAAGAGGAGAGAACAGTCTTAAATGAATTAAATATATTTTTATTCAATGAGTATTTTATATTATATATCTTAATTGAAACCTAAAATATTTACATAAATATATACAAAAAAACAATCAGCTAGCTTAACCTATAATCAAAACTGTTAACTTATAGATATAGGAAGATGTGGTGTGAGTGTCAATGAGACAACTCTCCATCCAAATAACAATTTAAAAAAGTAAACAATTATTAGTCAATGAAAAGCCTTCAACACGAAGCCTCGGTTCATAAAGGGCCCTTAAATTACTAGTAAATTTTGATAAAATCTGAAAATAAAATTTCAATGACAATAAGATAACATATTTCAAAAGTCAAACTTTACATGTTTTTACAAAATTGTCTACTAAAAAAGACTATTTAGTTTTTTCTTTATTGTCTGCATTAGCTGACCCTCTACTAGATCTACTTTGCCCAAGCAATGAAAGACACTGTTCTTATGAATACTGTCTTTGTAAAGTTTACCACTACCCAACTTCCATGTTGAAAGCTTAGGCCCAGCTTTTTTTAGGTAGGTAATGTCGACTCTTGAGGTCCATATCTTTTCCACAGTTGCAAAGTCATAAGTCTTGCCGCCACTTGCAATGCAGACATTGTCTCCTACTTTAAAATGAACTCCTAAACTGTTTGTTTGTGGAAGCTGTTCTGGGGTATGAGAAGAGACTGACAAAGCAGGAGAAATCATTGGAGGTTGAGTGGGTGAAGTTTGTGGAGAATTTGATGGAGTAGATACCGGAGACACAGCAGGAGAAGATATGGGTGATGTTGTTGCGGAACTCACAATTGAAATATTCCTTTGTTTGAAGGATGCCCTGGCTTGTTTTGGTGGTATTACTACCTCTCTGGCTTTCTTCCACTGCAATTTTCTAACACTACCGCCAGTTGCTATGGCTAACTCTCTGAAATAAAAAAATAAATAATTAGTATCTCTGTACTTCTATAAACCTAAGTTTGTAAATATTTATACAGATTTTCTTTTTATAAGTAATTTGTTTTTTATATAGTTAACTCGTCAACTGAAATATTATTATTTGTTTTAGCTGTTATGACTAATGCATCAATAATTCAGAATATGCTGCATTATAACACACATCTTTCACTAGTATATAACTTAAAATATTGAATTGTTAACAACAACAAAGGTGTTTAAAATAACAATAATAATAACTGTTATCATATTGCATAAAAGATTCAATTATCTCCATTTTTTAGTTGGTGTCCAATGTTAGCCACAATGGGGAAATATTAACATCAGAGGGTGAAAGGGTCTTTTTTAATTTTTCATAATAAAACCATTTAATTTTATAGAAATTTGGGAATAATAAGCAAGTTCACAAGTCTTCCAGACTTCTTCATTCTATTATTAGGATCAGGAACTGACATTTCATAAACAGAATTCTTAATTTGATTAACTGAAAGATTTTTTTTTACTTCTATATCTCATATATATTGCGTACACCTTTAATTCACGGTTTGCATGAAAGCCAGTACCGGAAACATGGAATGTAACAACTGAACAAGAAATCTCAGAAGACCTCTAAGAAATAAAAAGAAACTGGTATCATCATCTCATTCTGTAAGGTAAGTTTATTTGCCAGTATTTGTTTCCTGTTTCTTTAATTGTTTATATAGAACAGAAGTGGCAAAGGTTCACTGAAGATATACATGATATATCTATCAACAACTGTTAATTTTATTAACATTTTCATATCAACTCCCTGTGTAAACTATGTCACTTATTCACTTGTCTAAAGTAATCGAGAGCATGCAATTCTGTGATTTATATACATGTCATTTGTTTTCAATTTTAAAATTTATTCAGACCATTTATTGGATTGTTAAACAGGTGTTACTCTTGGTCTTCTTATAACTTGCAATGTAGCCTGGCTTATATACATGATATATAACCTGATTAAGGGGGCTCTTGGGTCTAAAACATTTTTATTTATATGATATAGGATTTCGCTATATTTTTCTATTTATAAATGAACTTTATCTTATTCTTAATAGATAAATAAAAAAATTTGGTCACCATTCATTTCGGCTCACAATCTTCAAAAAAAAGCATACATTTTTTGTAAATGTCCTTTTTTTCTGTCAAACTTATAATAAGAGAAACAGTAATATCAAAATAGAAAAAAAAAATTACAGAAATCAATTAAACTTATACAATTATTTAATTTATGAACAGCTTATTCGAAAAAAAACAATAAAAATATAGTTCACCTATGATTTAAAAAAAATATTTCAATTTTAATGCCAAAAAATGGCATTTTTGCATCAAAGGGAGATAATTTAGAGCTTTTTCAATGATATTTACATTTTAAATGTCACCTGGGGCCAACACAGAAAGATTTTTTTGAATGATTTTTGTACCATATGATAAAGTAACAATTACTAAGGAAAATTAATAAAATTTGTAATAAAAAATATATGTTTAATTTTTTTCTGAAAATCTTACACCCTCGAGCCTCCTTAAAGAACATGTATGTGCTTGTCCCAAGTCAGGAGCCTGTAATTCAGTGGTTGTCGTTTGTTTGTGTGTTACATATTTGTTTTTCGTTCATTTTTTTACATAACTAAGGCGGTTAGTCTTCTTGTTTGAATTGTTTTACATTGTCTTATCGGGCCTTTTATAGCTGACTATGCGGTATGGGCTTTGCTCATTGTTAAAGCTGTACTATGACCAGTATAGTTGTTAATGTTTGTGTCATTTTGGTCTTTTGTGGATAGTTGTCTCAATGGCAATCATACCACATCTTCTATTTTATATAACTCAAGAATGTTGTATGCTACGCCCCATTATTTTTTAAACACATTACAGACAAACATGTACTGACATTCTTAAGGACAAAGGTAAACAACACCCTTTTGACCTGGTGGCAGGAGCATGAATTATGCATACACTTCTTAAAACAAAATTATACTCACTTGGTTTTTTCATATCCCTTTTGGTTGTACATTCTTTTTCTGAACCTTGTTCTAACTTTTTCTCTGGTTCTAGGTGTATCTGGTAGATCATTAATGAAGTTGATAACTTCTGAAACACTGTCCTCAAAAGTTTTGTCAGATGTGCTGCTCAGTTTGGTTGTATGGAGGACACTGGTTATCTGGTTCTACAATGATGAATAAATATGATAAAATGAATGATAATATTACAGAAAGAAATTAAGGAATAAGTTCTACAGTACAGTTCTGATGTACTGACATTCACTTAGTGTGACACACTATATTTTCAATGTCCAATAAACCATGAAATTTGGTCAGAACACTAATTTGACTTACAACTAACAAGGATCAGGAGCCTGTAATTCAGTGGTTGTGGTTTGTTAATGTGTTACATATTTATTTTTTGTTCATTTTTTTACATTAATAAGGCCGTTAGTTTTCTTGTTTGAATTGTTTTACATTGTCTCATCCTGGCCTTTCATAGCTGACTAAGCGGTATGGGCTTTGCTCATTGCTGAAGGCCATACAGTTACCTATATTTGTTAATGTTTGTATCATTTTGGTCTTTTGTGGATAGTTGTCTCATTGGCAATCATACCACATCTTCTTTTTTATATGTCCTAAAAGTTTAAAGTAGCTGTGACTTAAACGTCATTGAAATCTACCTTGACCGGAAACTTTAACAAGAAAAGATGCAACAATCTTTACTGACAGAAAGATCTAGGAACATGGAAAATAGAGAACATAGAAATAGCAGATCATGGACATTAAAATTGACATTTATTTTAAAACAACAAGAATTATCCATTTTGCCCTTAAAGGTCCATTTAAGGCCATAATTACATGCCCAGGTTCATCTTGCAATTTTCAGTGTTTGTATCCAATTTTTTTTTTTTTTTTTTTAGATGTGACCATAAGTGATAAATTGTCAGAAGTGATGTTGTAATATTAAAAATATGCGACAATCTTATCATTTTCTTGCAATAAATTGAAAAAACTTCATGAGACTTTCTATGAATTATTACTTGAACTCTTATATCAGTTTTAAAATTGAGAAAGAAAATGGGGAATGTGTCGAAGCGACAACAACCTAACCATAGAGCAGACAACAGTTTTGTATAATATGAGATTTAAATCTAATGAGTAATTATGACGTATGAAAGTTTTTACTCCAATTTTATGGTTCACTGACCTGACCCCTATTTCTGTTTACAGTTATATATATAGTCATTGTGCTGTCAGTTTATTTTTGATATATGAGTTTGGATATCCCTTTGGTACCTTTCCCCTCTCTATTCAGGTGCAGATCCAGCTATTTTTTTGCTCCCAGGGGGGTCGAAAACCAAGAAATATGTCTGGGCCTTTTATAGCGGACTATGTGTGTGGGCTTTGCCCATTGTTGAAGGCCATACAGTGAACTGTAGATGTTAATTTCTGTGTCATTTGGTCCTTTTGAGAGTTGTCTCATTGGCAATCATACCACACCTTCTTTTTTTCTATTAAGGGGGCTTGCAAGTCTAAATAATTATTTTTTTTCAAACAAAGGATTTCACTATTTTTCTATAAATAAATTATCCTGTTCTTAATGGAAATAAATAAATAAAAATATGGGGTCACTGTTTATTTCAGCTCACAATCTACCTTTGAAAGCAGCATGCATTTTTTTTTAGGTACTTTAAATTCAGAAATTATTGTGAGGTTTTTATTATTGCGATTAATGCGACAGAGTTGTAAACGCAATAATTAAAACTCACTTTTTGTAATATTTTAACTGAATAAATCATGACTTTTCTCGAAATCGTAAAAATCAAAATCACATTTAAGTTTTAAATGACAAAATCGCAATCATACACACGCAATAATTTCTCCTAGAAGAAATTTAAAGGTCCTGGTGAATAAACTATACAGAGAACAATACCTGTTGTATTTGTTAGATGGGACAATAGAACTGCCAAAAGTTTAAATGGACAGGTAACTTGCAGGTGAATCTATGGAAAACTATCATAGGGTTCGCAATAAAATTAGCAGGTCATTTAAATAAATATCGACGCATAAACAAATAAAACATTTTTAGATATTAATTTGTATAAATGGGGCTTAATGCTAAATTGAAGTATTTGATTATTGTTGAAGGCTAGGCAATGTCAGTCACAGTCACCTTCCCTATAAGAACAATTCTAATTGATAAATTTCTCATTATCATGGCTTGTCCTGAATATGTATATGAACTACCACTGATTGTTTAAAGCTAATCCATAATTTGACCCCTACTGGATAACTTTAAAACTTAAATTATACTTTTTTAAATGCTAGAAAATGGGGGAAAAACAATAATAAATTTATATATTTATGATTGCTGAATGTTAAGATTTTCTGATTATGGTTTATTCAGGCTAATCATCATCTTTTCAACTTTAAATGTGTTCTTTCTGTTGATATACAATGTACAAATTGTAGTATGCTTCTGAATGGTAGTTTTGATCATGCTAAATTAGTACCAGACTAATACAGTATAATAGTATGTTACTTTCTTTCATTGAACACTCTCTATAACGAATGCATAGACCATTATCAATCATACTGATAACTTATTAGTTTGAAAATATCACTTCTAAATGTATGAGAGGATATTTCTGATATGATAAGACTTGTTTTACTTTCTAATAGAAATAAATAATATTAAGATCACATCTGACAATATCTAATCCAACATTCTTTTGATTATAAATGTCTTTAATACAAATTTCCTTTTTTAAAATATTGGTTAGAATTTAGTTTAGAAAATAAAAGTACTTTTTTTTTTAGAACAGACCCTTAATTTTTTATATTTTTTCAAAGTATGATAGTATTACTACATCTATCATGTCTATACTAGAATGCAATATTACTTTTATTATGTTCAACTGATACTCTTAATTAAAGGTCTAGTAAAATATAAAATACATAATTGTCTTACCTGTAATAGCTTAAAGGCAGTTGTCTTTGGTTTGAAGTAGTCTTCAGTAGTCATGTTGAGAACTAAAATATCAGTCTGTGTACCAACACTTTCTTTGGTCAGATTACAGGCACACACTAGTCCAAAAGCCATTTGTACAGCACAGCACTTGCATCTTAGATCACATTTTGGTGGCTGATCTCCTCTGTCAGATTGTGTATTAAAGTTCTGTAGTGTGGCCATAGTTATGTCTTGAGAGGAAGGATTCAGCATCTGAAAATTAAATAAGAAATTTGCAATGTAAATTAAATCACTTTTGTATGCATAATAAAATATTGAAACATGATAATAATTTCAGTGAACTCTTAAAAGATTCAGTAAATTAAGACTTGAGCATAGACATCCTTTTTGAAAGACTATTTTATTATCTCAGTAATAGCAATTATTTGAGTATTTTGCCTTTGTAATAGAACAATAATAATTAACTAAGAAATTGTTATTTGCCAAAGATGCGGAAATGTACAGAAATATCACAGTCAAGAGTACTACATACATGTACAAGTTACTTTTATTTTATTTATTTAAAGAATTTATTAGTAAGATACATGTACTTTTAAAAATATACATACAACTTTGATACAAGTGTATTTTATTTAATTTTTCTAATATATTATTTTATTGGCTAATTTAGTTACATGTATGTACCATAGACATTAATTTTTTTTAACATATACAAGTAAAAAAAGTCAAACTATCTAAATTTCATTGAGATTTTTTTATCAAACATGAGTGTCTGTCCTTTACCATATGTTTACAGATGTCATTATTCAACATGTATGTTTAATTTTATCGACAATGAAATTTGAATCTAACAAAATTTACTTATAAGTAGACACAAATAACTTGTACTAGAAGTACCCCTGTACTAGAAGTAACCATGACTGGTTTCTTGAAAACAAATGGTTGTTTTTATAATGACATATTATTGCAAAATGACTTATTAATTTTAGATATAAATGGTTAATATCAATGCTAGACCCTCACTTCTCACCATTTACACAGACACCAGTCTTTAGTGTAACCATCTTAACTGTTTTACCCTGGACAAAATAGTTTTAAGTTTATTTATCATGTTTATTTAGCTAATTAACTATATATATATAAATATACTCTTTAAACAAAAAGTTCATATTTCCCCATCTCAGAGTTTTAATTTCATTCTTGTTAGTTGTTTGTATTAAGTAATTATCAACACAAATTATCATAATACATTGTTTGAAAATTTAAAAAAATCAGATTTATATAAAGAAATAGGATGAGGTTAATAACAATAAAATTACAGATGGAAACAAGGAATGTCACAGAAAAACAACCCGACCAAAGAGTAAAAATTTATTTGTGAAAGAAAAAAGTAGCACAACATGTTTACCGGTACATGTATGCATTGGTAAAAGAGAAAGCTGATAAATAATTATGACTTTTGAGAAAAATCTTTGGAAAAAGGGAGATGGTACAAATGGGATAATCTCTGTTAAAAAGATATAAAAAGTACTAGATTTGGCAACACTATATTTGTCTACTATAATGCCACTTCTGAATTTCATGTTTAATTGTCCACTTAATTCCACCATATGATAATACAATGTAGATACTACTTTTTGAAACACTAGTGTGATTTTGCTGGGAGCAAATAAAAAGAAAATTATGCCTGTCAATATTTATTATTAAAAAAAGTTCTCGCTTGGCTTTAATTAATGGGAAAAAAGTCCTTGCCCTGCTTAAAAAAACTTAAGTACACATATAATATTTTTTTACGAAATCAATAATACATGTACATATCAGAGTTGATATTTCAACTAAAATGCATATATATTTCAATATTATAAAGACTTAATTTTTGTGAAGGAAGTCAACTTAGGAGCACTGTGATTGGATCCAAGGGTACAATATTTTTTTATCTATGAGTCATCTGTAGTTTGTATATTTCCAAATTCAATTCTGAAACCTTTTGAAATATTATATAAATATTCATTAATTTGGTGTTAAATGACCGTGGGCATCAGACTTCAGTTATGTTTTTACTTTTTTGAAGCTTAGTACATTTGATTTTTATCACAAAGTATAGAAATGTTTCACTGAGAACATTAATACTGTTTCGAGAAAAAAGTCCAAAGTCATCATAATACGTCAAATTGATGGGTAAATAATTAAACTGTATATTCGGATTTCAATATAAGCTATATTGTATAAACTGCACCAAACTATTGTTCTTTTGTATTTGTTTTTACCTTTCACAATGATTAATTTAATTGGAAACTCAAGAATTCAAGTAGAAACAAATATTTTAACTGGGTTATTTGCCTTATATTTGCTTTGTAATTCCCTAAATGTATCACTTGGATATTTCTCTATAGCCATAATCAATTAAAATAAGAAATGTTAAATTGTCCATCTAAGAAAAAAAGAGACCAACCTGAGTTGAGGCTTAATTTGGATAGAATTTATATTCTCCTGTGTAAAGAATTGTTCACATTCTTGGCAATTCATTCAGCAAATCCCGTACGAAAATTTCAACAGGAGTTCAACTGGACTTCAGCTGGACTTGAGACGTATTCCAGTCTGACTTTGAAATGTCCAGTCTGACTTGAGCCGTACACGTACTTTTTCTTATACTTCGGTTATTTGCCAGCCGGTATTTTCTTATAAGTCCAACCGCACTTTTTGTAATTCTGACAAGAAAATAAACAGGGCTGGACTTTTGAGGGAAATTATTCTTTCTGAAGAATGATCAGCAGGATTTTTGTCTTAGAAAATTTTACAGTCATTTATGAGCAGGAATTAAGACTTAGAATATTTTCATCAGCCAAATCTGCCCTTACAGAAATAAAAAGTTTGTCACTAGGATTCTGTTCTTTGAAAGGAACAATTTCTTTCAAAATGGAAAAGAGTTAACGTTATAAATGAAACATTTCAAGTTATAATAATGATATCATATTTTTTTACAATATACTTTAAGATCAAACTATCAGATGTGATCTTTTCCCCTAAAATTTTCAATTCCATTATAAAATATTAAAAATAGACTGTAAATGGAAAATTGAAATTTAATATAGGTGATATAATTTTGATTGAAATATATCCCAGTAAATATGTTTTCAACAATTATTTAACATTTTTACTTTTTCATGAAATAAAACCCCTAGCAAAATTACATCTATTAATAGGTTAAATTTATCCATTTTCTAGTATATTTATATTTAATTAGATGAATGCATAAAATAAATAATTATCATCATTCTTTAAATTAATATCAATTAGAAACTTGAGCCATAACAGTGATTTAATAGCAGTATGATAGTCTTGTAGAGAGTGCCATCTGTTTTCAATTATTAGTCTGGACAGGTCACAGGAAGTAGCATCTACACAGAGGTTGATCATGGGGCCATTTGAAGGATAACACATTTCTAAATACATATATCTGCAATAACTATCACTTTTATTAAGCATTTCTTAATTGAACAAATTAATAATTGATTTTCTTTTTTTTAATATATCACATATTCAAAATTAAGACATATGCAAGAAGTCATAAGAAGAAATATTTTCACATCTCCTCAAACAACCTCATGTATTGCAATACAACAAAATTTGAATTTGGAATAAACAGGAAGATTTGTCTTCTTTCTTAAACAAAATGAGAAATTTACATTGGATGTAAAGCAAATGTTTGTTCTTTTCACATTATATTAGAGAAGATGGATCCTTCTGACTGGCATCATTATTTCAATTTAGGAAGATTGCTGTTTGCATGTATTTTGGATTGCATATTCTGGTAAGTACATTATCTGATATGCTCTTTTTTCTTCAACATAATTAATGAAATGATTACAACAATATAAATATATATTAGCTTAATTTTTATTTTTGAAGAGTAAAAAGAATTAAAAAAACTACATTAAATACTTAATTATGCAAAATATTTCAGTTTGAGTGATTTTCAAAGCTTTACTTTATTTTATGCACTTTAAATTTATTTAGTCTTAAAAGGAGGCTCCTGGGTACAAAAATTTTAGCAAAAAATTAAACCTTTATTTTTTCATTACAAATTTAATTTATTACACTATTAGTTGTTACTCTATGATATGGTACAAAAAACAACTCACAAAAATGATTTGGTTTGGCCCCAGATGACTTTAAAACTTGAAAAAGCTCCAAATTATCTCCCTTTGGTGCGAAAATGCCAGTTTTTGGCCTTAAATTTGAAATATCTTTTTTAACTCATCGGTGACCTATATTTTTTATTATTGTTTTTAAATAAGCTGTACATAAACTAAATTATTGTAAAATTTAAGCGATCGATATTTCCTCTTTTTCTCCTATTAGTTCAACAGAAAAAAAGGACATTAACAAAAATGTATGCTTTTTCCAGAGGCAGATTTTAGCTTAAATGAACGGTGACCCCATTTTTTTATTTCATTTTTCTTTGAAGTATATGATAAAGTTCATTTATGAAAAAATATAGCGAAATCCTATATTAGAAAAAAAAAATCATTTATACCCAGGAGCCCCCTTAATATATATATAATCATGATAATTATAACCACACACTTTTAGGAGTAAGCATTTAGCTTCACAATTCCCCGTTTCTTGATTTTGCCAGCAAGACAGTAGAATCAAAGTGATGGAAATCACTCATGGAAAGATTAGAAGAGTAGTTTGAATTATTTCATATTAAGGTATGGTGGGGAAAAATGAACATTTATAAAGCACTATTGCTGAAAATTGCATTTACAGCAGGTCTTTAGAAGGAAACTTGCTTTTCCAGTATGAGGATAAAATGAGCTCAAATCAAATAATATGGGTCTCTTAATTTGCCCAATTTTATTTAAAATGCAGTTTATATCTTATCGAAATTATGTTGCCGGTTCTGAACATGTTTCAAAAACACAAAAAAAGGCAAAAATTCTTCTAGTAAATGTTACCAACTATCCTTGTAAGACATAAATCTGGACCAACAGCTTAAAACTTTAAAGTGTCAACAAAAAAAATTTGAAAAATGTTGTTATGGGGCATTTTGTAAGTTGAAACAGAGGTTATAGGGCATTGAAGATTAAAAGTTTTAGAGTGCCTTTTTATCAATTTTTAAAGTATTTTTCAACACAGGGCATTGAAAATGTACTTTTTCAACGTAAACCAATTAAAAAACTTATCTTATTAAAATGTGGATTCTTTCTTGATTGCAAAAATATATGGGTCGTTTTCAAAAAATGTCGAATTTTCAGTACACCCATGCTAACTTTTTTATTTCTAATGGAAATTTCAGTTGTAATGGTTTAAATGAAAGCTTGTCGGATTTGTGATTCAGAACATTAATAATAAACACACCTTACATCTATTTTGATAAGATTAAACTGCATTTAAGACCCATTTTGGGGGTATTTGTCTGCGTACAGTGTCAGAAAAACACATTTCAAATGATTTTTTTGCGATTTTCTGATCGCCTTGATATCTACAAAAGGGACTTTTTAAGAACGTTAAATATTATTCTAACGAAAATTCGTAGCTTCTATATCACTGTATGTAACATATTATCTACAAACTAAATTGAATCTGCGTACAGGAGGTTCATGTCTTTCCTGTTACCGCTACTTATATCAGCCGTGAAATTAATCTCCCTATGAATATTGAATCAGTCAGTGTTGATTTCAAAAGTGCAAAGTAATCTTTACATTTAAAACGCCTCGTTTCTTGAACGACAGTGTAGAGAAAAGAAATTTCAAGACATTTAGTGAAAAAAATATAGCGTACTTTTTTTTATGTCTATGCTGTTACCACCAATTTTGATTAAATACACCAACAGTATATTTGTAAAAAGTGCAATAACGTGTTGGAAACCAAATTCACAATAGAAAAACATAATCACTTCTCCAAAGGGAGTAGTTATTTCACAACAGCAATCAAAAACGAAGAAATTTGTCTATCCTGTTATGTCTATCCTGTTACTATGGTTGCTATGGTTACAGTAACAGCATAGACAATTGTAGACAAAAACGTCGTTAATTTTTTTATCTTAACATATAGGTGCAAAACGAATGAAATATTTCGTTGTTTGAAGTCATCTTCAGGTTATAACGTCTTAATCTTCCCAATTAAGCATTCGCAGGTGCAATACTGATATCGGTAACAGGATAGACAAAAAGGTAACAGGATAGACTTTTATATAGTAATATATCAGAAACGTACGTTCCTGTTACCAATGAAATATAGAGAAAAGTAAACTAACTTATGAGGGATTTACTTGATGTTGGGTTTATTTGAAAGGGTGAAAAAATGCCGAACAATATAAATTGCTATCTTAGACTTGCATTACTGGTGCTAATTTTTACAACCTTTGAAAACCAATTTTTAGAGGCATTTTTCAGTACAACCTGGAAAATTGGCTAATTATCTATTATATTACAGAATGAATATATATAGAAGTTTATTCTCTTGAAAACCATCTAATTGTCTACGTAAAACAAGCTTATCATTTTATCTTAACCTTTTCTTAATAACCCAAAATTTCTTTTGAAAATGGTAACAGGATAGACAAAATAATGTACCACCGATCAAAAAATGTTATAACATATTCTTGTATGACATCATTAAGATTGCATCTTTTAATATGTTGTTCTTAAAGTACTGTTTGTTATGATTTGCTTATGTAGAGGGTTGTTTGAATAAGTAACTTTTAATAATTTTTTCAATTTCAAAATTCGACATTTTTTGAAAATGACCCATATATTCACTTCTAATAAAAATTCAATTGACAAAAATAGACATAATGATTGATGGGAAATAAACTAATAAACTAATAAACAATGGTTTGTTATAATTAAAAGTTTTAAAAATTTTTTTAAAACTGTTTCAAGCCAATTCCTAATAAAAAAAAAGTGTACTTATTTAATTGTTGATTAATTACAGATGATTATTGGAAATTTATCAAGTAAATTATAGGCCTTACTTGAATACCTTTTATTTATTCATATTTGTATTCATATTTCATTTTTTTTAAGATCTTGTTAATCCATTAATCATTTATCTTTCAGATATAATTTACAGAATCACTTTATGTAATGTAGATCAAAAGTAATTGGCAATAAATAAATCTATCATCCTTATAAATATCAAACATCTAATATACACATTTGTGTATTCAATTATGAGGTCAAATACTTGTGTATTAAGAATTATACTGAGTGGTTTGTATAATTATGTAAGACTGAGGTTGATAGGTAATGTGGTCAATTTGATTGGCAGTTAAGGAGGTGGGGCATTGTAATTAAAGGTTCACCTTGTCTCTGATTGTTTAGTGATAATGACAGTTGTCAATCATACTAGTTGAATCAATACCCAGTTACCTTATTAAAATGTTTTTTAAAAGCCTGCACATCAACACACCTTAATGACATACATTAATTCTTGAATGAACTGCTCCAATAATATACCCAGTTTTTTTTCAGTTTATATGTGTATTATGTGCACATACATCAGAACCAAAGGGAACTATATTTCAGTGTGAATACATTTAGTAACAGTAGCTAACCTGTCCTGTTGTTAGGGAGGTTGGTGCCTAAGTAAAGATTTAGAACAAGTTCTAATCTTTCCAAAAAAGAAAAAGAAATAAGCAGTATGTATATGTTTTCTTTTTTTATTTTCAGATTATAACAAGGGATGCATATCAAATCAGAAAAATCCACCATCTAAAGAAAAACTAAGCAGAAGTAATCAAGAGGGAGGGTTCTGAGGGGGGTGGAACCCCCTCCCCCCTAATTTTTTGTGGATCAGCCCCTGCTGAGATCATCTTTAAAGGTCAAACAGAACTTTTTGAAGTCCAGCTGAACTTTTATGAGTTCAGCTGGACTTTGTAAAGTCCAGCTGAACTTTATAGAGGCCATATTTTTGCCAGAAATGCCGGCTGGATTTTTTCAGACGTACTTTTATGAAAGTCCAGCTGGACTTTCTGAACCGGACTCCTGCTAATTTAAATATTTCGAGCCGGTTTACGGCTAATTTCGCTGAAAGTCCAGCCGGGTTATCCATTATAAGACATTCAAAGAAAAGTCCAAATGATTATTATAAGTACGGTTCTCAGTACGGCTTCTGTCCAGCTGGAGTACGTGTCATGTTTTTCGTACGGGATATTTCAATATCGCTTCATTTAGTAGTTTCTATCTTTTTTTTTATATCAGGCATATATACATTTTTTTCATTTCAACTGTTTGCAAGGACTTTTGTTGGAGATTAATACTCCCAAGGGACATAATTCAGCTGTATCATAGATTACGTATGATAAATGCTACTTCATAACGTTTGACCTCACGGGTGTAGTAAAATTTGTTGATTGATGCATGTGGCTATTCTAGTAAATGAATTAATCTACTAAGCGAGAGCACTTAGCCCTTTTGAAAGGCTAATGCTTGTTTATAATACAATTGAAATTATTTTCTGTTTACTTTAAGCATTTGTTTACCATACGTTATGCTATGTTTAATTCACATCATTTTTAGTTTTCAGATATTTTATTTATTACAGACAATGCTTAATAATAATGTACTATAAGCAATTTAATATTATTTATGCCCCACCTACAATAAAAGAGGGGCATTTTGTTTTCGGGTCTGTGCCTTCGTTCCTTTGTCCGTCAGTTAGTATGTCTGTGAGTTTGCTCGCACCACTTCAGGTTAAAGTTTTTGATCAAGGTAGTTTTTTAAGGAAGCTGAACTTAATACTAAGTACACTTGTTTGTTTATGATATGATCTTTCCAATTTTAAAGCCAAATTAAACTTTTGATCACAATTTCATGGTCAACTTTTCAGAGAAAATGAAAGTGGGAGTTTAAGGTTTAAGTTTTTGGTCAAGGTAGTTTTTGTTGAAGTTGAAGACACAAAAAACACACAAAAATGTATTGAAGCTCTGTATTAGGTTTTATTGGTTTACATTCAATTGTGCTTTTTTTTCTTTCATTTTTTTCACAGAAATAACAAATATGTGTATTATAAATAAGAACATTTAGACCTATAAACATAATGCATTCAGATAAGGCCAATTAAAATTAATTGCTAGATTTTCATCCCCGCCCGCCCCTCTGAAATCGTCCCGCCCCGATTTTTTTTATTTAACAAAATACGATTTCCGGATTTTATCATGTCCGTTACCGGGAACCATCGATAATTTCGTTTCATTCAACACTTCCTGTTTCAAATTTCGTTTTTGTATTTCTCCGAGTAATCTAATAACGATATGATTGAGTCGACATATTCTGCTGCTCTATGATGACAACATCTTCCGAGAATAGAGATTGATAACGAGAAGGGCATGAAATATTCGAGTAACGAGTAAAACGCCTTGTCATTTAACGCAAATTGCGGTAGTGACACAAGTGAATCGAAAACCTTTTTCTTTATTTATACGATGACTTTGTGTCAGGAAATTTGGACTGTAAATGATATCCAAAGCGCAAGAATCGTAGAACAAATTGGTACAAAAAACATGACTGGATTAAAGAAATTGACAAAAGCACGAATTTGTTTGATTTATGACCGTATATTGAGAAAAAAAAGTCGACAAACACGCATTTTAATTCGGGAATCTCTTATATTAACCCATGGCTGTTGTTTTTGTTGACAAACAGCAAACACCCTCTGTAACTGTCCCAATACCCTCAATATAGTCATTAAACAACAATTACTTTTTGGATAAGTTCATGTTTTATATCATAATTACTTTCCACACTAAGTTTACATTTTATTTTGTACTCATAGTACTTGTGTTGCATACAATTGTACCAATACATTTTATTGATTATATTTGGACTACAAACCATTGCTTAGAAAGTAAAATAAATTTGGTGTAGGTCTAGTCCAACTGAAGAGAGCATTTCTCTTCCATTTGATGTATACTATAAATAGGTTTCTAAAGCGGCAATTACATGTATAACAGTGGTTGCCAATCAGGGATTTTTATTTAAGAGTTTAAAAAATAGTGTCAGATTCCTTATACAGCATGTATATACATTATACAAGCTTGTTCTCCACAAGCATATACCCCGCGGTATGAAGAACTTGTGACAAGGGTTTCATATGAAATAAAATTTAAAAAATAAAATCCTCCCACCCGCCCCATGTTTTTCAAAAATTTGGATGAAAATCTACTAATTAATTTTAGGTGGCCTAATGTATAAGTATATGAACTAACAATCATCCTCAAGTCATTGATTTGTTAAAGTGCTGTTATTCAATTTGATTTTAAAAAATATAGTATTAATCTTTTACACTCTTGATTTATGTGATATTGTGTTATAGAAATGTATTTGTATTTATTGCTCTGATAAGCATAATGTGCTTAAAGTTTATATAAAGAATTGAATAGAATTGAATTGATTTAATCAGTGGCGGATCCAGGGGGGGTGGGGGGTTCCGGGGGTGCGCACCCCCCTTTATTTTTGCCGATCAATGCATTTGTATCGGGACATGTTTTGCACCCCCCTGCACCCCCCCCCCCTTTTGCCCTGGGTTAGCACCCCCCCTTTCGAAAATTCCTGCATCCGCCCATGATTTAATTGTTTTAAAATGCACACATGAAAGGGTTATTAAAAAAGAGTGCACCCCCCATATGTTAGTTAATCAACTTTTCACCCCACTCATTATTCGCCTAAAAAAATTATGTGCCCCGTCCATGTTTGCACTAGCCCAACCCTCATATAAATATTGCACAGTCCCTTATAGGCGCTTTATTCAAATTAATTTTCTATATTCAACACTAACATTGTATATTAACGGCATGGGACAAACTGGCTTAAGAATATATTTTTTTGTCATCTGCTTGACCATGAAAAATCATCCCCCTCCCCCATCCTAGTGGATAGTCCCTCACATAATTATCAGTGACTATAACAAATGAATATTGTCTACCTTTTTTGAAATAACTGAGTCCCATCTTATTATGCAAAAAGGTTAATAAACAGGAAATTTTGTCTGACATCTTAGCTGCATGTCGTTCAGACGACAGAGCTAGAAGCTGATTCAAGGTGAAGGTTGAAACGTTGTATCATGTGACATTTTTTCTGTGTTTGCCAATCTCGTGAACATTGACAAACAGACAGATTGATTAGACAGATGGATAAATGTAGGATTTTTAGAGATTTTCTTCATTTGTTTTTCAAACAAAGCCTTTTCTAACTTTACCTCCTTATCCAGGTGAAAATAGAAATGGTAATGTTGCACTTAGGCCAACCATTTGATTAGGAGGGGGTGGTGGTTATAAGTTTGTTTACAGGTTTTGGAGAGAAAAAAATATTTGTTTTTGACCAGTAAATAGGATATGTATGTTGCATCCTCAAGCAGCTGCCACTATGACTATGTGTAATATGATGCTAAAATTGAAAGAAAACAAATGGATTTTGGACTAGTCCCCAAAAATATAGATTGTTTTTGCCAAAGAAAAAAGATGTTTGTCTTGAATTGAAATCCCCCCTCCCGATAATCAAAAGGTTGCAGCCTCACAAAACACAGCATAGTTATTTATTTAGTCAATATTTATAGTGAAAAGAAAAGTGTCCATTTCAGTAGCAGATCTAGAAATGTTCACAAGAGGGGGTCCACTGACTAACTAAGAGGGTCCCTGCATCAGTCATGCTTCAGTGATTTATATAAGCAATCAATTTTTCCCACAAAAAGGGGGGGGTTCCCTATGTAAAACCCGCTTAATCCACCCCTGCTTTTCAATGATTTTTTTTATTTATACTTGTAGTGCATTTCTTATCAGGGTTCTCTCTAAGGCAAGTCAATAAGTCCCAGACTCATCAAAATCAGTTAAGACTCATCATGTTCAAACTTGCAATTCCAAAGATGCATTAAAATTGTAAAATTTATTGTATATACTGCAGGATTGATCACAAATTTATCTCTAAAGTTTAAATTAATCTAAATTATGTGAATTTTCCTTGCTCTAGTATTATCAAGGGGACTGCAATTATGTATAATAAAAGTACAAGAAATTATATCACTGTGAAACTGGCTAAATAAAGTTAAATGTGAAAAGAAGTATCTGTGACTATAAGTTTGTTTACAGAATATACAAAATAATAAGAGGCATTATTGAATGGTTTGATTAAATGACATTCAAGTGAAAGTAACTTTCTACTAGTCTTGTTATATTAGTGATCTGAAAAGTATTGTTAGTTAACTTAGTTCTCATTTTATGCTATTTCTTCAGTTTTTCACTGTTAGGCTATAAGGAGGCCCTAAAAATGTTCATTTGTATAACATAGCAGAGAGATAACTCATTTGAATATTTAAATCACATTCAACACTTGTTTTAAACACAGAATACATATGTAATGTTAACTGGAAGAAAAACTATGTCCATTCGAATGTAAAATATGGACATAATGGATTTATTTTTTACAAAATTTACTTCTGGATATTATCTTATGATCATAAATAAGCTTCTGTCCAATTCCTGTACAAACCAAGGATAGTTTAAGAAAGTTATTAAAATTTTAAAAACTTTAACCACAGAGTGAATGTAATGTTTCCCCGCAGAAAAACTGAGTCCATTTACATGTAAAATATTGAAAAAATGGAATTTTATTTTTACAAAATTTTCTTCTGGATACTATCTTATGATCATAAGGTCCAAGGACACAGTTATCTTCCTTTGGTTTTCGTTGTCTACAAATATAGTCCCTAGTGTTAACAGTGTATAACTAACATGTTTTATTTAATACACTTTCCCAATTTATTTCTTTATATTAAATGCATGAAATATTAAGTAGGGGGATGTAATTCATGTCAAAAAAATTTTGGTGCTGAAACTTTTTGTTAAGTAGTGAATTGCAGGGATGATTCCAGGTTTTTACAAATGGGTCCCTTAAATATCAAATTGGGAATTTTTATCCCAATTGGGAATTTTTTTATGCATACAATATAAGACGAAATAATATATCATTTTCCTGTAAAAACGGAAAATGAATATTAAGTTAATTTCTTCTGTACACTGATTGAAGAAATTATTGGATTCAGACCAGGGAAGTTGTAATACATGAATATCATTGCATATGATGCACTATCATCTTAACTTTGGTAAACGAGGCCTATTACAAAAAAACATATATACCACAAGTACCAGCTAACATAAACCTATGGCAGGCCCATTAGCTATTTATTCGAATTTCAAATGATCTCATAATATATATGATATCTCATATAATATATAAGATTTATTTAAGATATCTTAAAGTATATGAAATATCTTGTAAATATGTTTTGTATAAGATATCTTATTTAGTTCATTCAATATCATATTGAGAAACTTATATGAGATATCTTATAAACTACATGTATAAGACATCTCATAAATTATTTCAGATATCTCGTGAACTATATAAGATATCTTATAAACTTTATAAGATATCTTTCAAACTATATCAAATATCTAATGAACTACTATATAAGATATCTTATAAAGTTTATGAGATATCTTGAAGTTAGATTAAATAGCAAAACGGCTTGCCATATTAACCAGTGAAAAAAATTTAAATATATTTCAAATAGAACTGGCCAATTGTTGAATTAAGAAAAGCAATTACAAAAGTATATATATATATATATATATATATATATATATATATATATATATATATATATATATATATATGCTTAATTGATAAGTTATTTAAAGCAATTGAACCAGTGAACTTTAAAATTATTTGGATCATTTTCATATCTTTTGAAACAGTTCCATAATGATGACATCGTATTTAAGGGGGGGGGTCTCATTTCATGAATGGTCTATCATCAACATTATTTTCAAAACCGCTCAAACTTTTGTCTTTTGCGGAAAAAAGAGCAAAATATAAAATAATTTCTTTTACAAAACATTGCTTTACCATTGACCAGTTAAAAGTTCTCAAAAACTATTTAATATAATTAAGATTTATAAGACTTTCACAAATGGCTTATAATTATACATGTATAAGATTTATACAAAGAAAAAATGGGGGTTCATGGTCAAATTTTTTTAAGGCATTCAAATGGATAAAACCAGAGGATTTCAAAAGCTGACAAAATTTCCAAAACATGACAAGCAAACATCCTTAAATATAATTGAAGACAATTTTGGTAAAAAAAATTTGTATCTCAAATTTGATACTAATGTTTAGGTTAATCATGGATCATAGTTAGACTATACAAATCATTGTTTAAATCAAATACTATACAATTATGTTAAATATCAAGATTTGTTATACTTAACAACATCAAATTGTAAAATAGGGCCTTGCTTATGCTCAGAAAAATAAAATATGATATATAAAGCAAAGCAACATTATCTGATTATTAGAAAATATGATAAAAAAAAATAACTTTACTTTTAAAAATGCAATATTCATGTTCATATTCATAAACAGGTGAGAAAAAAATGAAACTAAAATGAGTTGAAATGGTTTATTGGGTCTATAATGGTTGTGTTTGAATATTATTATTTTATACAGAGTAATTAACACTCCTCCCCTCTTTTTTTATCTGTCCTCCCAAATAAAAAACCGAAATAAGTAACTTTACTAGACAGATTTTGATGCCTTATATTAATTATTCACATGTTAATTATTTAAACTAATTACTATAGTGTATTTGCAACTCACCGTATTTTGCTGGTATGACGTCTGACTTGTTGATCTACTACTAGTTGGCAGAGAATAAGTTGGCTGGTATTGATGCATTATCTGGTTGTTACTTCTCACATTGTTAAGATGTGTATAGGTTGGCTGGTAGTGACGTTGATATTCCATGTTGACAAGCAAACAATGATGTGCAAGAATTCAGTTTTACTTTTTATATAAGGTTAAAAAGATGATAATTGATTGGTTAAACATTTACTTGTGTTTTTTATTTGAAGTTTTACAGGTGTTATAATAACGACGAACATGGCTTCAATGCAAAGCTGACATGTGTATAGCTCTTGTAAATAGAAAATGCCATTTCTATTGTGTTTTTAATTTTATGATTGGCTTTGTGAAGCCATTCAAATATATCCTGATAGGAAACTTCAAATGATGAAAGGTTTTTTGCAAATTCATTAAATGTTTGGATTGTTTTTCCTAATTGCTATCAAAAAAACATTTAAATTATTTTACTATGTATAATACATTTGAAATGTTGTGTACAAATATATTTGCAATGTTAATGATATACATTAATTACAATCAGAAGTTTTATGTTTATAATACATTTATATTTATAATTAAAGTGTTTTTGAATAAATATAAATGTAAATTATTTATTTTCCTGCATCCTTGTGCATTATATGTAAAGCGGTTTTGTGTTAACATTTTTAAATAGTACTATTAACTTTAAAGTTTATAGCCCTAACCAGTAATATTCTTTAATATATGATTATGTGAAACAATTTATTTGCAAAATTTGTCAAATAAAAATTAATTCAGCAGAATCAAAAGACTTGGTAATCTATGAAAATCCACAGTCAGTCTGTGGATGATGAGATTCACTTAATTTCATTATGTCTAAGAAAAGCTAGATTATAACTTAAATTTTACTTTCAAATTCTACACAAAATTAAAAAAGTATAAAATTTAAGCTTAACCTTTAGAAAGCATATTTCCATAATTTTTACCTTGTTATATTTATATGGCACATAACCATGACAAGAGCACCAGAACTAGTATAGCAATTTAGTAGGTTGATTTTTTTAATTTTGTTTCATAATTATTTATTTTTTATATCTTATCAAAATGACTTTTTTTCCTTGAGGTTTTGTGACTTTTTTTGGTTTATGTTTCTACTCTATATTAAACAAACCAGTACATATATTATTAAATGTAACACTTCAATCCTTCATAATTAAAATAATTTACAAAAAAGTTCCAATTTTTTTTCACAAATGTTTTTAAAATTATAAACTTAAAATTTAAAAGCTCATTAATTGGTAACCGTATGTATACATAACAGCCACTAAAGAAAAAATATGTAAATGTTTGAAAAATTTACATTAAGGCCATATTACAATTTTTCCATGTTTTTAATGAAAAACAGGAAAATATGGGCTAGTTGTCTTCTCAAGAAACACTCAGATCTCATGCATCAAGGATTTGTATAGTTAGACTAACTATACAAATTCTTGAATGCATCAACAAAAAAATCTTTTGATATAATTTTTGTTTTTCAATTAAAATAATTGACAAGAAGATTAAGATTGTTTAAAAACTGATACACTGTGGTCTTGATCCAAATGTGTTTTTAAATTATAAACTTTGTTTATAACTTGTATAAAAACACTAATCCTATCCTATCCACTGGAATTAATGGTTAAAGTTCAGTTTATAATTTTAGTTCAATTAGTCCAGTCAAACTAAATTTTAACCTCAAACTAATTGCAACAGATTTTTTAGCTCACCTGGCCCAAAGGGCCAAGTGAGCTTTTCTCATCACTTGGCGTCCGGCGTCCGGCGTCGTCCGGCGTCGTCCGGCGTCGTCGTCCAGCGTCCGGCGTCGTTAACTTTTACAAAAATCTTCTCCTCTGAAACTGCTGGGCCAAATTAAACCAAACTTGGCCACAATCATCATTGGGGTATCTAGTTTAAAAATTGTGTCCGGTGTAAAAAGTGAAAATTCTTTGTATCAGACCATACTGTCTGCTTAAACAGTTGAATGTAAGAGCCTTTTTGTGCTCAGATTTATTGCATCATGTCACCTGAGTATAAAAATGATAGAAAAGACACAAATTTTTATTTCCTATAGCTCAAATATGCATTTTTAAATGTAAATATGTGCTACGGCCTAAATTGACCCTAAATTATTTTTAGTCTTACTTGGCCTAAGACCCTTTTAAATTAATATGATGTTATTTGTAAGTGTTCTGTCCATTTAAAGTACATTAAATACATATATAACATGTATAAGAATTATTTCTAATCAAAAAGCTTCACAAATTTAAAATTGCTGGAAAATATTACATCTTTATATAAGGTCCCCCTTCATTGGAAAACCTCCATTTTTAGTCATAGGCTCATATAAAGTTGACTTTTGAATAATTATGCTAAGTCTGATGTATCAAATGAGTAATCTATTGCTTTAAATTACATGACATATTATATATATAGGCATTTTGAAAGTATTTTTTTGCAATATTTAAATTTTAAAAGCCTCAAATGTTGATAGTTGAAATTTCTCAATTTTAACGTCTGAATTTAACGCGCAAAGTTGAATATAGAATTAATCAGAATGTCTTTAATATATATCCTATTGCTATGAAACTTTGTAAGCAGTCTTAGAATATATTAAGCTTTAGTCATACCAAGTTTTATTAAGATTGGTAAACTTTTTCTATCCTATTAGGTCCGAGTACACAGTTATCGTCCTTTGATTTTCGTTGTCCACGAATATAGTCCTTATTGTGGACAGTGTGTTACTTGTCAATTTTTGTTATACCCCTTCCAAATTTATTTCTCCATGTTTTATGCCTCATATAGCAAGTTGGGGGATGAAATGACACTGTAAAAAAATTTGGGTCATAAATATCAATGTAAAGTAGTGATAAGGTTCAGCTGAAAAGGTCACAAATTAGCACTTCGGAAGCTGTCAAAACAATCCAAGTCCCCTTAACATAAAATTGTCCATATTTTGAGTAAGAGCTGATGAAGTTTTCTATAATTTTGATATAATTTGTCCCAAAAGTAGTACAGCACACTGTAAAAATATTATTTAGAAAGCGCAGGTGGGATTTTTTTAATTTTTATTTATTGTCCATAAGAAATGCACTACGAAATAACTGTGTACTCGGACCACTTGACATGTTGAAAAATTCAATAAATAGTAAAAAAATGAATTACAAAAATCTAGGTAATAGCTTGATAAAAGATATGAAAACACCTTTAGAGTTGTTTGTTATACTCTAAAGACCGCTAAAAAATCAAGAATCAATACATTCTGATGAATAGAAGCGGAAAAATTTTCATTTTGTATCAATTTTTATTGATATTTCTACCATTTTTGTAAGAGTTTTTTAAGTCTTCCTTGAGTAAAATTTATGGGAATTTTTCTGTGTATATTTGGGGTATAATACTAAAGATTAAAAGTTTAGAATCTTCTGTTGCAATTACTTTCAGGTTTGGGTCAAATTTATGCTAGATTTACTGGACTAAATTGTTATTTTTGATCGGGTTGTTGTCACCTGGACACATTTTCCATTTAAATTCTCTATTTTATTCTCAAGTCATTTGCATGATCCATATACCACTGCAGTAGTTACAGTCATTTTTTTTCTCTATTGCAGGATGACATCATCAACATCTTTGTCATATGAAGTATACAGCCATACCATCACCTTAATGGATAACTTGAAGAGACAATGCACATGTTCAAAGTGTAATGGAAAATTTGTCAACATTAAGACTTTCCGAGCTCATTCAAAGAAAATCCATAACACCCATGCTGAAATATCAGACACTCATAGAGAACAACCTGAGATTGTAAGAGAGTCTAAGGAACTTTTAAAAAAAACTTTAATTTTAAATCAGTCACTCCATGAAGGAACTAATAGAACTGTAAAAGATGCCATAGCCGAACATTTATTCATATTTTCATCTAATAACGGAATGTCAAAGACAGCTTTGTCACAGTATCTTTACCACGAAAAGTGTGTTCTACCACAACCAAACAACCTGCCATCCACTTATTGTGAAGCTGTCACTATTATTCAACCATACCTGATGCCAATAGAAAAATTTAAATGCTGTACAAATGACTGTAAAATTTTTCCTATCAGCAGTACCATTCTTGCCTGTCCAGACTGTAATGAAAGTTTGGTGTTTTCAAACAACAGGAACAAAAAAACATTCCAATATATGCCTATAGTACCACGCATAGTTCGTTGGTATGGAACTAGGAACCTGGCAAAGATTCTTTATGCCAACAAGCTTAACACAACTGGCAGGCTAAGCAGCTACACAGATGGCAATATATTTCGACAACAGATGACAGATGGAGTCTTCAAAGATCAGCAACAGCAGAACTGTGTGCCATTGGCTCTTTTTGCTGATGGTGTGAATCCAAATAAGAACCAAACAGTCCAGAAGTCAATATGGCCTCTCATCATCACCTGGATAACACTCCCACAAGAAATGCGATATATTTTAGGACCAATGATGTTGGCAGGTATTGTTCCAGGCTATGGTAGAAAAGAACCAAAATCACTGGACCCTTATATTAACGTTTTAGTTGACGAACTTTTATCAAACATTGAATGTAACTTGTATGACGCCTACACAGATGCACCAGTAAATGTAAAGATTGCTTTATTACAGTATTTATGTGATATACCAGCTTTTTCTAAACTTTTACACTGTTCTGGTCAAGCAGCTATTCGTGCTTGTTTTTTCTGCAAAGATACAGGTGTCCATAGCAGTTCTGTGAATAAAGTATTGCACATATCGAACAGAGAGTTTTTACCCACAGATTCGCCATTTCGGAAAGACAAGACATTATTTGCCAAGAAAACTGAAGAGGTTGCTCCCAAACCACAAGCATATTCAAGGGAAGAAGAAATGGAAATAAGAAAAGAATATGACAAAAAAAAAAACAATAACCAAAAATGTAAACTACAAAAAGAAACTGGATTTAAAGGGATACATCCACTTCATCGCCTACCATATTTTGACAGGGTGCATCAGATGCAACCAGATGGCATGCACACATTAGCAGATGTCATCAGCAACATTCTTGATCTGATAACAGGCAAATCTGATGGACCTAAAGTTCGCCAGTGCGAAAAAGATTATAATCGATTTAAAGAAACCTGGCCAAAAAGACCATCATTATCAACAACCGAATGTGAGAGACCATCCAAACAGGCAAAGAAATCATCTGTAGATACAGCTGTTCCTGAACCAACACCAAAAGCGCCTCCTTTACCAGCAGCTCCTTGGTTACTAACAAAACAGGATGTTAAATTAGCTGACAACAGAGCAAAGAGTGTTAAATACCCTAAAGGCTTTGATTATACTCCTGCTGACCATTTTACCAGAGCATGGACACTGCGTACAATGCATGGCAAACAACAGGTATTGATTATAAAAATATTTTATTTAATGAATTAGATATGAATACTGTAAGTTCAGAAATTATTGCTTGCATTTATTATTGCACCTTTTTTTGGGGACTAAAATGCAATTTAGATTTTAGCAATATTTAGAAAAATCCTGTTTAATTCATATATATACAAAATTTCCAAAATGCAAGGTTAAGGTGGTAATAATTATTTGAAAGCTGGAAAAAAGTATAACTTTTGTTTATTTCTGATATATATATATATATATACTGAAAGTATGCCCTATATATCTAGTAATATATATCATTTCATCCAAATGCTTTGAATCTTTGTATTTTAACAAAATGCAGTTACCATGCACAAATGCTATGAAATATTCAATAAAGTGATCTAAAAAAAATGATTAACTTGAAGATAAAATTTAAAGGAAACCAATTACAAATATGTCAAGTTCCCTAAACTGAGAATTATTGAAAATATCAATTATGACAATTATAAATGTCATTAAAGATAAAAAATTATTTTGAACTTTTGATAAAAGTCAAATGTGTAAATATTGTATTGGGTTTATTAGAGTACAGTTAATTCAGTCATGACAGATACTTGTATGATATAAGTATTTTTTTTTTAAAACATTTGTTAATTCAAACTCAAATAATAGTGAATATTCTCCTTTTATTCATATTTATATAGAAAAATACTTTATTTCAGTTCGTAACCAAGAATATTGCAGCATGGTGTATCAGAGGCCTCCTAGCAAAGCCACAAGAAGAAACCTTATTCAATTTATTTGAAGTGATCAAAAGACTGACACAACCATCCTACACAACTGAGCAGCTTCAAGGACTTATTGAAGACACAAGTACAGCAGTGGTGTTACTTGAAAGGGATTTTCCTTTGACCTTGCAGGTTAGTTTATCTACTTAGATGTATGAGTTCTATATTCATCCGTATTTGCAATTGAAAGAATCAAGTAAACAATAATAATCTACTTTATCATTTTAATTATCTCACACAATTTACAGCAGAAGGCTTACAGTTAATATCCGTACACCCCTGATCAACCAAAATAAAGTTAATTCTTATAAGATTTCAAAACATTTTGTTGATGCCTCTCCTAGGAAATGTAAATGATAAAAAAACAACGAATTGAAACAAGATATTTTGTTTATTGATTAAAAAAGGCATGATTGTTTTAACCATTTAAATTAATTTAACAGTTTAAAAAAAAATTCTGCACATAATTAAAGATTGCTTACTACTTCATGTACTAGCTGCTAAGGTAGATGGAGTTTTATTTACAGCCTTAACTGTAATTGTTCAATCAGATTGTAGATTTTTGCCTCATAAGAATTAGTATATTTTTATATGATCTAATTTTCCAAAAGTATGCTTAGAGAGCTGAATAAAACAAATAATATCAGGCACTATTTATTTTAAGTACTTGGGGTGCTATCAACAGTTTTTTCTATGATGTCATATTTTGAGGGGCCATGCATAAGTGACCCTTAGTGGTGGACTGATTTATAAAGATACCTGTATAAAACTAGATATCACTGGAATCAGAATGTTCTCTAGCTTCTTATAACCTCGATAGAAAGTGTACTTTTATCATATTAAAAAAGAAGCCTAATTTGAACATAAAAAACCTGAAATCAGGTTATGTTCATACCCATACAGACGTGCACATTTTATATAATCAAAACTGTATGAAATTTATAGGTTTTAACCAGGCCTTTGAAAAGTACGGTCTCCTGCTCCGAAAACAGCTACAGTGGCTGCAAATATGTTTTAATTTTCACTGCCTAAAAACAGGATGTTTACAGTGTTGTCTGCCTTCAAAACATGTATATTTAATATAATTTTTAAAATTATTTCAATATTCAACCTTTTTTAATTGAAAGCTAATTACTTTAGCATTAATTGAGTAAATAAACAGGGGTTTCCCTCCATGGTTATTTTTAGTCAGGGAATAACCCCTGTTGTTTATATGAAACTGTTTATAGCACCCTTATAAATGTATACATAATTTTTTTTAAAACGATTAAAGGGCAGATAAATTGCGGAATGATATAAAAATGCAACGTAAGAAGATGTCACATAATTTCAAAAAGCCAACTCTCTCAGTGACCAATTAATGGACTTTCAGTCTGTGCCAAACTGTTTTAGGGTTTGTCTGACCGAAAGAGAAATCTGGGTTTTTGTACATATATATTCAAACAAAATATTTCAAAATTTCTGTCTGTCCGAATGATTTTTTATCTGCCATTTTGTCGTTCAGACAGAGTTTGGGATACCCTTGACTTTGATGTTAATAATTAAACATGATGCTTGTTGAAATATCAATTAAAATAAGCACATTCAATTATTTCCCTTGCAATAATTTCCTTCACACACATCCTGGAGTTGTGTATAGCTGATGTGTTAAGTTTCATCAGTAACATCATAACAGACAGACACTAAACGAGTGTCAGTACTGTAGTCAGAATTAAGGTTTATATAATTTTCTTTTCAGATGTAGTACTATATAATACCGAATGAATTTATAATTTTTCATTTGTTTAAAATATTTTTATTTGTAGAATATCACAACACACCTGCTACATCATATCCCAGAGGGTTATGAAGACTATGGACCATTGTATGATAGATGGCTTTATCCTTTGGAACGAGCAAACAGTTGGGTGACCAGACAAATTTTACAACATGGACATGAAGAATCAACAGTGATGCAGACATACCGGGTAAGTTAAAACAGAATTGAATAACATAAAAAAGAAGATGTGGTATGATTGCCAATGAGACAACTGTCCACCAGAGACGAAAACATTAAAAATTATAAATCACCGTATGACCTTCAATAATGAGCCACAACGAGCAGACCACAACATCTTATATATAGATGATAGGTTATAAAATGAAGGCGTTTTGAGTTGCATCAAATTTTCATTTTGGGATTAAAAATGTATTGAGAAAGATGAATAATACTATGAAAACAATATGTGCAGAGATATCGTCCTTGGACTTTGAAAATTCACTCAAATCATTACTTTCTACCTTTTTTTTATCTTCTTTAAGATATTGACTTGATATTTGTTTGTACTTTACACCTTGACAAGTGATAGTCAAAGCATTTTGTTGCAGTGTAATGAAATTTTATAAGTAGGGATCTATGTTTTGCCTTACAATACGCTCAAAATGCTTGGTGAAATTTGAATCAAGGTTCATATTAGCAAGTTATATTGTGTGTTGCATTTTCATAATTATCACTAAAATTAAACCATTAAAGACCAAAGAACGGTTTTCCACAAAAAACCTTAGCTCATACCAAACAACTTCTACTAAGGGCCCCAAAAAATGACTAGTGTAAAACCATTAAAATAGGAAAACAACAGTCTAATTTTTATAAAAAACGAGAAATGAAAAGAAAAATGAACCACATCAACAAACGACAACAACTGAACACCAGGTACCTTATTTAAGACAGTTGTAAACAAATGCTTCAGGTTTAAAAGTCAACACATATGTTTTTAGTCTAACACAAGACAGACATGATTTATATGGTTGTCGCATTTTTCTTGAGATACTGCATATGAGGGTTCACATGAGCACCCTATATGTGATGGTTTTCAGCATTTAACATTATCTATATACAATTTGCTGATTTGGCTTTCAAGAGTTAAGGAATACAGCCTTGTTAAGATACAATTTATCACATCTCATTCACTTACTCTAGTATGCATAAATTAATTTCCTTAATTCATATTTCAGATATACGATTGGAGCTCTCACAATATTTTGAGTGGTGAAATTATAAATTACAGCAGACAAACAAGTCTGTGTCGCTTGGCAGAAAAAGTAAACTCCATTCACCATCATGATATATCTACAGCATCTACGAAAAGATTCATATTGCAAAGTGAGGATCTATCAATTCTAAAAGACAATTACAATAATATATATGACCAAAATTATGAGTTATTTGACATAGACCCAGTGGTCACATATCTAAAGTTCAGCCAAAGACAGAATGCCGAGTTAAAAAGACAAATTTTCTTCTCAACAACAGAGCATCAGACGACAGCATCACGCTCACATGACTATTGTGTTAGTGTTTCGCATAGGACAAACCGTCGCTTTGGCACAATTTCTAAGATTTTCAAACACAACCATCTAGATAAAGCTACCATGTGGGTAAAATTGGAGATGTTTCCCATTCCGGAACAATCTGGACTATTCTTGGTCACCGATGACAGAAAGATTGACACACATATTTTTAGCTTTGATAAAATAAGCAATCCAGTTGTATTTGCTTCAGAAGACAATAAAATATGGTTTTTAAATGTTTAGGTATGCATTTATACATGTACATGTATTTTGTATGAAGTAGATAAATAGTTTATATACTTGGAAAGGTACATTGTTATGTATTTTCTTGCTGTATATAGAACGAGTTGTTCAAAAGAAAAAAATAAATGGATAAAAAGAGATTTTTTAAATGGAAGTCAACTTTGCTTTTTTCTATGAGATATTACTTTCAAAGGGTGTATTACGTTTCCAACATTTTTTTGCATTACTTTTCCAAAATAATAGTTGCACCTTAACGCATTTACCTGTATTTCACCTGTAAAAAATGGTAATGATAATATATAAGACTTAATATTATTATAGTATTTCTTAGTAATTTGTAATTAATGAGTTCCTTCAATAGGTAGATAATTATTGCATTATCCAAAATATTTAAACAAATACCATACATTTTGTGTTTTAGAGACATTTTTTTTCAACTGAGCCATTTAAGGGGAGATAACTCTTTTAGTAAAAAAAAGTTACTGGTCTGATTGGGATTTTTTTAAAATTTTACTTGTATCAAGAAAGCAGTTCAGTGACACCACTTTTTCTTTTTTTTTCTTTATACATATTATAAAACCTATCTTCTCACAATTTCTTTCAATGAAAGTTCTATCTCATAGATTTTTTTTGCACAAAAATGTGTTTTTGCATGATCCTACAATTTTTCAATGACTCATAGTTTTAAAAATAGCACAGAGGCCCATTCTTTCTATTATATTTTTTAAAAGAGCATATAAAAATCTTCAATTTAGCAAAGTATAAAAAAAATGAATCTCAGGAAACTTACATATGATCTGCCTTAACATTGTGAGTACTTTTTAAAAGTTATCATGTAGAAAGTGGACCCATATTTGATGAATTCAGTTTTTTGTTATATCTTTTATATAAATTTGCATATGTTTGATTTATTTTTTGGACACTCAATTTTATGTCCTGATTTGGTTTCGGTCAGTATTATCAATTTAAAAAGCAATGAGGATAACGACTTCTATAAAAATTCAGAAGCGTAGTGTCAAAACATTTAAAATGTGGAAACCAAAACACACATTTCACATCCTACTTTTTTCTGTAATTGAAAAAAAAAAGTTCCGAGCTTTCAAATTACAACCATTGTACAGGATATTTATTCTGCTTTATTTCTCTTAACAAAAATTAATATTGGTATGAAAATGTTACAAATACAAATGTGAGTATGGTTAAATATAAACCTATTTAAATATGGGTTACAAATGTTAATTTATACATATGATAAATAAGTGCTTAATGATTGAAATCACTCATACTGTAGACCTATTTCATTTTACATGCATAATATTCAATGTTTATATGGCTAATAAACAATTATTGACCAAATTGTTGTTTTTATAATTTGCATTGTGATATTGTATTCTAATTCTTTTAGTCTAGTTAAGCCATAATAGAAATGAAAACAAATCAGCTCAAAAAAGTGTTTATGACTGTAAGACTGCGTCGATACACAATTCAGATGATATTTATAGTTGAGAATGTGACTAGACATATTAAGACATCATTAAGAATGTCGAGATTGTGTCGAGACATATTCATACATCATTAAGAATGTCAAGAATGTGTCGAGACATATTCATACATCATTAAGAATGTTGAGAATGTGTCGAGACATATTCAGACATCATTAAGAATGTCGAGAATGTGTCGAGACATATTCAGACATCATTAAGAATGTCGAGAATGTGTCGAGACATATTCAGACATCATTAAGAATGTTGAGAATATGTCAAGACTTATCGAGACAAATTCAAGACAGTCGAGAATAGGTCAAGACAAATCAAGACACATTTTAGACTGTCGAGAAAGTGTCGAGAAAAATCGAGAAACAATACAGATAGTCGAGAACAATGTCGAGAATATAAATACATATTTCAGACAAATTAAGACTTTGTCGAGAATTTTTACAAAAATTTCATACAAAACGAGAATGTCGAGTAAAAGTTCATGCAAATCGAGACAAAAACTGGTCTTTTCAGACTTTTGGACTTTTGTAGTGACTCCTCGTGAGCAATATGATAAACAAGACTTTAGGGAAAAGTATGGCGAAAATAATACAGTTGAAAAATGTGGTGATAGAAAAACAGATGATGTTGTTCATGAAAGACCAGGCAGTAGTAATTCTTATAGAAGTTGTTCATCGACTGATTCTGTGATTGCTTCACCGAGGAAAGATTTGACGCGAAGTCAGAGTATAAATCAGAGTGATGGTGAAGATGGTGATATATCTAACAATGCAGATCCAGAAGAATCATTGTCACCTAGAATTGGTGTAAGTTGTTGTAGGGAAACATTTATTTGATGATGAAAACTGCTTATATGCAGATTAGAAGATATAGTATTATTGCCAATGAGACAACTAGATCAGTGATCAGTTTCACAAAAAATCTTTTCCAAAAAAAACACATTTTGATTTTAGGCATCAGACTTTTCTCTTTCAAATTGTAACCTTCCAAATTTTATGTGCATGTTTGTGATGTATTGTTATTATGTGTGTGTGGGGGGGGGGGGGGGATCATTAAATGAATTCGATTAAATTTCTCTAATTCGATTTGATGTATTAACTATTATCTGTAGTAAAAATTATCTATTTTCCATTTCTTCATTTTTGAAAACCTTTTGTATTTCTTTATTTTGGAAGACTATGTTATTCTGTAGATTTTTTTCTGTTTTTGTGTGGTAGGTTGCTGTCACATTGACCTTTACACCACTTTTATTTTTTATCTGTAGGAAATAGATGTGACCCTGCAAAGGCAGGATGATGAAGGCCTCGGTTTCACATTAACTGGAGGGGCTAGCAGAGGGGGCTGCTATATCAAGAAAATCATTCCAGGCCCTGCACTTTCTGATGGGCGGCTACAACCTGGTGATAAACTCATCAAGGCAAGTATTTATCATTGTAAATGATTGTATGTAAAAAATACGCAATTTTCATCTTTTCTGAATCTTATTTTATATAAAAGAAAACAATGATAGGTCAAAGTATGGCCTTCAACATGGAGCCTTGACTCACACAAAACTGCAAGCTATAAAGAGCCCCAAAATGACTAGTGTAAAACAATTCAAACAGGTAAGCTAACTGTTTAGAACTGTTAAGCTGAAGTAGGATGTATTGGTAGATGTCAACAAATTACTGCTTAGCCAAGCAAGCCCTGGTACTGTTCTTATGAATAATTATGACTTTTAAGGAGAAAAGTTTATTCTTGTAAAATGTGTTGACCACTCTATTGCACTAGACTAATCATCTGTAGAAAATTGAATTAACATGTGATTATTTTTTTTGTTTCAGGTGAATGGTGTTGATATGACAATGTTAAATCATTTCGAGGCCGTAACATATCTCCGTAATGCTCCGTCTATTGTAACTATAAGGGTCTTTAGAGATCCAGATACACAGAAGAGTGAGAAATGCACAGAGGGTGTAACATTAATACAGAACAAAACCCAGGTAAACACCATCTTGGGACATCTTAGTGTTTTTGTGATTGTTTATTGTTTTGTACTGATAAACTGAAATAATTGTCTACATAGAACTTATTAAACATAGCAATATAATACTTCCCACATAAAAGTAACCAAAAGTTGGCGTGCAATAAATTCTAATATTGCACTAGTGCAATAAATCTTCAAAATTCATGACGTCATCAACGACAAAATCTTAGTTTAAACCACTTTTTACTTTCAAATATTATATTGCTATACAATAAAAGGGTTATTGCATGAATATTAGGGAATATTGTCCCTCATAGAACATATATTGCACTCGCAAGCTAGTGCAATATAAAATTCTACTCAGGACAATATTCCCCAATATTTATGCAATAACCCTATATTCTCGTTTTATATTTATTCAAAATTTTTATTTATAGAACAAATATTTTCCATAGGTTCCATATAGAATAAGGAGATACGATATGGTTGCCAATGAGAAAACTATCATCCACCAGTGAACAAATGACTAGATATTCAAGACTATATTTAAAACTTTGCATCGAAAGACATTGTAAACTAGTAAGAATGAATGCACTAAAAACTTGCCATAGGTTACTGTGGATTCATTATTACTCGTTGGATACCAATTTTTGTGGATTTTCGTGGAGGTGAACCATGAAATTAAATGTTCAACGAAAAAAATTTCTATAGGCTTGAATGCAGGCTTCGGCAAAACCACGAAATTGAATATCCATAAACATGTAAGTTTTCCTCAATCCCGAAAAATAGGTACGCACTAAAATAAATAAATCCGCAGTTGTTGCTATAAACATTTCTGATGATAACATTATAATTTTTACATCTTAATACACAATAATTCACCAAGTATTTAGACAAGAGAATGGGGAAGACTTCTATAAGTAGTAATCAATTTACTGTACCTTGTTGAGCAGAAACATAAAAATAAACAAATGTTAGAAATCAAAACATATTGTCCCATCTGTTTTGTAGGGAGAAGAGGAGCAAGTCCTAAGTGACGAGGAGAGTGACCCAGTGACAGAGAGTGTAGAGGCCAGTACTGGTCAGTTTGAGGAAGACAGTTTAATCTCAACTGACCAAAGTCTTTTGACCACTGATCAATTGAGCCACTCAAGTTCAGTGGCGTCAGATACTGTGAACTCGGAGAAAATAGACTCCTATATAAATGAACTAAAGACTAATTATGACTTTGACAATAGTGGTAAGGACATATATGAATGTGATAGTGATAGTGCAAATAAAAATGATAGTGATAATAAGGTTGTGATATCCCCTCCTGGAAGTAAGCCTGGCCTCAAGTCTCAGGAGAGTGAAGAACTAGATTCATTTGGAATGGATTTATCTGAGGTAGGTATAAATTAGATTTATTCCTTATAATTTTTGTTTTATGGTCTATCCAGCTTTTAAATAATTGAATCATTTCATCTAATGCTCCATATATTATACACAATAAATTCATATACTCACCTGTCCTAGAAAGTAGTTTTCATAGGTAATGGAAAAAAAACCACATTTATGAAGACTTTGAACTCCTAGAAAGCTTCAATAAAGGTATCAGAGAAGATGAATTAAAATACTGCTATTCAGTGTGATATTGTTATGATCTTATTAAGTGGTGGCTTCAATGGCTGTTTGGGCTTTAGTAGTCCAACTACTGTATCAGTAGCTTGTTAACACTGAGGTTGTGAGTTCAATCTCAAATCTTATTTTACTAGATTTGTCAGTTTTCCTTCCAATAATTGATTGTTTTCTCCATGTACTCTTGTCTCCCTCAGGAATAAAAACTGACCCCCAAGAAAGAGCCAATAGTGCTTAAACTTGTGTTTAATACCTATCAATCTATAAATGATATCATATATTTTTAAATTTAGTGTTTTGATACTTACAGACTGGCTTATTAAAGATTGAGTTGGAAAAGCCCCCAACTGGAGAACTTGGCTTTGGTTTGGTCACAGCAGAGAAGGACCAACAGACAGGTGTCTTTGTCAGGTCTATCACAGAAGATGGTGTGGCTGATAGAGATGGAAGGTTACAGGTCATGGACAGAATTGTACAGGTAAGTCACAGGTGTTTATTAGGTAACAGACAGGAGTCTGTGTCAGGTCCATCACAGAAGATTGTGTGGCTGATAGAGATGGAAGGTTACAGGTCATGGACAGAATTGTACAGGTTAGTCCAGGTGTAAAATAGGTCACAGATGAGAGTCCTTGTCAAGGTCCATCACAAAAGATGGTGTGGTTAACAAATATAAGACTCAAGTAACGTACAAATGTTTACAGATAAGTTGCTCAAACAGTTTAAAGACAGGTGTCTTTGTCAGATTTATTCTTAAAGATGGTGTAACTGTCAGAAAACAGACTGAGAATATCATCTTACTGTGATTGCTCCCTCTTGCATTGATGACTTCATACTTTTAGTTTTGCTAGTCTGATAAAATGGAATGTTCTCTGAAGTGATATTGATCTAACCATAGTTTTATTGTATTCTAATTCCAGATAAATGGAGAGTCCTTGGTTGGTTTAACTCACAAGAAGGCAGTAACTATGCTACATAACATCAAAGGACAAGTTATACTAACTATATCAAGGTAACTTTACATGAAAGAAGATGATATTCCTAACAAATATATTCTAGTAGGTTATTTTCTAAAAGGTTATTTGCGATTTCAATATAAAATATATTGATATTATAAGTTATCTACGTTGATATCCGTAGATATGGATATTTTAACACCCTGAAGTATCCAAGTACACCCTGAGGCGCAGCCGCAGCTGAAGGGTGTACAGGGTACTGAAGGGTCTTAAAATATCCATATCTACGGATATGAACGTAGATAACGTATTTATCCCCGGTCTTAGTCTAAATCTGGCAATTTATTTTAGAGAAATTCGACCACAAAGTTTAACGTGAAAGTAACGTTTTTTTTCATTTTTAGGCCCCACCTACGATAGTAGAGGGGCATTATGTTTTCTGGTCTGTGCGTCCTTCCGTCTGTACGTTCGTCCGTTTGCTCGTCTGTCCGTTCTTTCCTCTGTCCTTACGTTTGTCCCACTTCAGGTTAAGTTTTTTGGTCAAGGTAGTTTTTGATAAAGCTGAAGTCTAATCAACTTGAAACTAAGTACACATGTTCCTTATGATATGATCTTTCTTATTTTAAAACAAAATTAGACTTTTGACCCCATTTTCATGGTCAACTGAACATAGAAATTAAAAGTGAGAGTTTCAGGTTAAAGTTTTTGGTCAAGGTAGTTTTTGATGAAGTTGAAGTCCAATCAACTTGAAACTTAGTACACATGTTCCCTATTGGTTTCTTTTTACTTTTAAGGCCAAATTAGATTTTTAACCCCATTTCATGGTCCATTGAACATGGAAAATGATAATGCGAGTGGGGCATCCGTATACTTTGGACACATTCTTGTTTAAATATCTTTTATTGAAATTTGGGATTTTGACATATTTTAACGGGGTGTAGGGTATTACCAAAGGTAGAACCCTACAGGTAGACAAATATAAGACGTTTTTAATCTAAAGACAGAGGGAGTGAAATGGGTCGAATTTGACGCTGAAAGTTGTGAGAGTTACATCATAGACGGTGTGACGTCATCGTGGGTCATTTGCATAGCTAGGTCAGTAGTCCCATTCACAATTAGGGAACGATCATTGACAATGTGGCAGAATAGTGATGCATTTACTAAAATGAGTGCAAATAATCGACATTATAAGATAAAATCGTTAGTGGATTAAGTATCTAATTATACAGACATCGTGAATAATCTACAGAATTTGATATTTCATAAGGAACAACCATGGAACTATGGAAAATGCGCGTGAATTTCCCCGATGTAATGGGTAGCAACGTCCGGGGATATGGACTAGCAACACTCCGGGGATATAGGTTTTGTAACGACGTGTGTTAACCAATAAAAATCCTAGAAATATACTAAGCCAGGGATAATTGTTATTCTTTTCAGTGATATAAAGAAAGTAAAATATATCTTCGCATTCAAAAATTTACATGTATTAGTAAAGAAAATTCCTTTAAAATAAAACTAACATAAGCACACTAATTATGGTGAAAGAGAGTTAACTTGAAGAACAAGCATATGAACAAATGAACAGATGAACAGAGGACCATGCATAGTATATGAATGGATCACATGGTAGATAGTGGTTATTCCAGTGATTGCATATTATGTAAATATCAAAGGATGCAGAGAATTAATGAAAAAATGACGATTTATACATTTTAGATTATCAGCTAGGCAGTTAGATTTGATGACACCTCCAGTTATAATGGATGAAGATTACTATGACAATGAGCATCCTACAGAAACAAATGTAAAGGTCAAACATGAAGTTGAAGGTCAATCTTGTGATAATGGAAAAAATAATGAAGATCATAAGTATGTTGAGGTCATAGAGGATACTACAGATTCAGAAGAGGAAGAAATGAATGAATTAGTAATGGCTGCTGAAAAATTGCTAGCAGATACGAGCGAATTTGACACGGAAGAAATTGTACCACATACAAACGAAGTTCAAAGTGATTTAAATGATGGATCACTTGAAGGCACACTTACCTCCCTTACGTCATTGAATGAAAATGAAGAACTTCATACTAGAACTTTTAACATGTCTTCTCTACCAAGAAAACTAGACATGAAAGTGCCCGAAGAGGTTAACTTTGAATGGCTGTGTTCATGTGTGCCCCTTATGACCTTGAAAAATGAAATGAAGTCAACAGCTGAAGAAGAGGCTAAGAAATTCCAACAAAAAGTAGATCAAGGTGACCCAGCTGAGGAATACAAGGTTTGTTATGTGAATATAATTGAAATAAGAATGAGCTTGTTAAAGGTAAAGTGATATTGATGCTCAGGCATGAAATATTCTGAGTCAATTACTGTGGATTCATAAATAATTTCAGTGTTTTAATTGATTCGAAAAATCAACAGTATAAGGTTGACAATGATAAAAATAATACATTCATAATTTGAGTAGTGTAAGAAAATAACAAAGTACTGAACTCTGAGGAAAATTCAAAACAGAAAGTCTGTATTCAAATGGCAAAATCAAAATAGTGTTTTTCCATCATAAATTTTTGGAATCATATGAATTAAATTACACATTTTCTCAGAGGCTAAGGATTCACAATGAAAATGTATGTGTTAAATTCTGCTTTTTTCATGGAGGTAAAACCTATGACGAATAGTAGCAATTATTGAAGTTATTTTAATATATAGTTATGTGAATAATAGTTAACAGTTGACCCAGATTCAGGAGTGTCAATATAATCAATACTATATTAACTTGTAGGAACTGAGACAAGTGAAAATGACTGATAACTGCAGCATAGCCAAACAACCAGATAACAAATTGAGTAACAGATTCAGAAATGTTCTACCATGTGAGTATAGATTTGTGAGAATTGAATAAAAAAAAACATGAACATACATGTAACAGACATTTTTGGTTCTAAAAATCAATATTGAATTATCTTAAAATCTGCTATAAAAATATTAGCTTATAGTTGAGTTTCCTAAGTTACCGTACTGCTACGTTTAAGATATGAAAGGATTTCTATTGCGTCATCCAGATTGATATCATTCAATGTAAACTCTCTTTAAAGTTAACACACTCTTAGAATTCTTAGAGGATTACGGGTTAACAGAACATATGAAATGGTTTAAAACAAGAATTCATATGAAGTATTACAATGAGATGTACTTTGCTTAAAATTTGAAACTTGCTTTCAGATGACTTCAACAGAGTATGTTTAACAGGACCTCACAGTTACATCAATGCCAGTCACATTACAGCACCTGTAGGGGAGGAGGAGTGTCATTATATAGCCTGTCAAGGGCCACTCCCGGTCACCTCAGAACATTTCTGGCAGATGGTCTGGGAACATGATGTCTCTGTTGTCATGATGTTGACCTTGGATGTCGAGGCTAGGAAGGTCAAATGTCACAGATACTGGCCTGATTGTACAGAAACACCATTATTTGTGTGTGATAGGTAAGCCGTAAGACAAAAAATATAATATTGGTCTATATATAACTGATATAAATGAAGTATAAGTAACTTAATTAGAATTATATGTAAAATTGGCCATAGTTGTCAATGTTTTTCATGAACATTTCAGGAATATTTTCTCAAGATAGAATTAGGAAGATTTGGTTTAATTTTATTAACACTTTTGTTATGTGAAAGAATGTTTTTATGTCTAAAATCGAGAGGTAATAAAGAAAAATAAATATTTGACAACCTTCTTCAAAATTTTGAAAAGTGGAATGATAAATGAATTCCTTATTTTGATACTCTTGTTATATGCTTGCTTGATTACATATTTGTTTTTCTTTTCAGTCAATTGAAAGTGAGTTTAGCTGAAAGCCAGAGCTTAGAACACTTTGACATCAAAGAAATTGAGATAGAAAAAGTAACATCAGGAGAATTAAAAAGAATTTATCATCTAAACTATACAACCTGGCCTGACCATGGGGTACCATCATCACCTGTCCCAATCCTACAGGTAATATGCATACTCATGAATATAGGGAGATAACAGAACATAAAAAAAGTACATTGAATGAATTGTGATTTGTTTAATGAATTTTAATGTGCAATGGGATAACTTTGTAGAAACAAATATTATATCCAAACATTTACTACAACTTTTTGATAAAATAAAAGCACATATAACACATTGGATATTTTTCTAGTATTTCATTTTTAATCAACTGTGCACATCCATCCAATATTCTTTCATCTCTTTTCATTGTATGATTTTATTTTATAGTATTTTATCATATACTTATATGCATTGATATGATAGCATTTGCATATGTGTAATGAGTGGAAGTACACAAGCCATAATTTCCCACCCAGGCTGATAACCCATATCATGTGCATCTCGTGCACAAAACCAATAATAGTGCCTCTTGTGCAAGTTACTTCCGCTGTTTCCGGTATTGGTTGTTTACTTTTCCATTGTGACGTTTTTTATGACGACGTCAAAATTTAGGTGAACTTTTATGGGGATAGTTTAGTACTTGCTAACAAATGCCATTGACAATTATGAATCATTTTATAGTACAACAAACATGGATTAGTAATGATCATAAAACTTTTCCAAATTTTTAATGTTTCAAAATGCCTCTATAGGAAATGTTACCATACATATATAAGGAGGTAGTGATGCTGTTGTTGGACAATTATAGTATATTTGATTCATAATTTATTTTCTTTATAAAGTTTTTGACTGTTTTAGTTATTGCATTTGTTTATTTGCCTTACATAAAACTCCGTCTCGGGCTGATATGGGGTCTCGGGATGATACCCAGGCTGATATGGAAAAGGCCATGTATTAATCTCTATGTATTTATTTTTCATTTAACCATGATATCAAGTTTCAAAAAAGTTTAAAAGCTGTGCAGTTGTGTAGTTTATTTCATTATGTATATTTTTCTAGCTTCCTGTGAATTATCTGTTATCAAGTTTCTTCTTTATTTTCTAGTTTCTGCAGCTTGGTCATGTATACCATACCAGTGGACCTTTGGTTGTACACTGCAGTGCTGGGATAGGAAGAACTGGTGCCCTGATTACTATAGACATAGCTCTTGCTAGACTGGAAAGTGAAGGAAAGGTAAAACTTTGGGCCTTAAAATCATGAAGGTTTTAATTTTGATGAAATTTCATGAAAATATGAAAAATTTTCCTAGATTTTTTTGTTAAATCTAATATTAACATCATATTATTTGTATAAGTAGTTATACACCTGCCAATTATTTAAAGTTAATGTAAGGTTATGAAAAGAAGGTAAACATCAATTATACACAACACAATAAAACCAAAAGATCAACATAGGTATTTCAACAAGAGGCATGTTTCAATGCCATATGTCAGGCTTTTAATTTTTTGGAAGTTAAGATTTTTAAACTTTATCACTCTTCCAAAGATTGCCATTAACACAAAATTCATGTCAGTATGTTTTATCTTGTTATGAACATTACTATTCTCAGAAAGGATCAAAGTTGAATACCATGAATATACAACATATCTATATGTATACAAAGGCTTTCCTTCACAATTACTTTATTCAAAGAAAGTTGATCAGTTTTCTTATACATCTCGTCTTCCCAGTCGTCATCAAAAATGAAATTTAAATAGTTTTGAAATGTTTTACTTTACAGTGTGATATATTTGAGATTGTGAAGGACCTAAGAAGACAAAGACAAGGAATGATCCAGACCAAAGTAAGTGCTTATAAAGATTCACAATGCTTATTTCCTTAAGTGCCTCCTATCATCTGATATGTAATTAAAAAAGAGAAAGGAAATGGGGAATTTGTCAAAGAGACAACAACCCGACCAAAGAGTAAAAAAACAGCCAAAGTCCACCAATGGATAATGATGTGTTTAATTTTAAATGTTTATATTGTTCCTATTAAACAGATGAATGATTCTAAATGGAAACATACAGTTTATTTCATGTGATCTAAACCTTTATTTATTTCATTAAAATCTTTGCTTTTAAGTTACTTTCCTATATATCTGATAAAATAATCATTTTAATTTTCAGAAAAATGACATCTATAGATTTGAAAACAATTATTTTAGATTTAAAGAAAAAATTAAAATCACACCTAACTATATTGTTTTTGTATATTTTCAGGACCAATATTTATTATGTTACGAAGCATGTTTAGCAGCCATGTTAAGTGCTGTAGGATAGATAATGACATCATCATGTAGCAGTCATGTGACCCGTGCCATCCGTTTTCATTCTCCGTCCATTCTTTCTCTGTCTCTCATTATATATGCTTGTCAGCAAATCTCATGTTTACAAATAGTGCCAGAATCTTGTTTTATTTTAAGTTTTATTAGCTATGTTTTATTTCCCAGTGGTTGATTTTATTTGTTTACCTCCCTTTTATTTTATTGTGCTTCCTTTGTACATATATATACCTGATCTGATGCACTGTTATGGTATCTTTGCACATATACGTTTGAAGTGATGAGTTGAAACCTATCAAGGTTAAATAGGATATTTTTCTAAATAATTCACTGTGTGTACCTCTTACCTGGATAAGTACCTTCAAATTGATGTTGCATTCAATTTTGAAACAATAACGTGCACATGTATAGTTAAATGATATATCTCTTTGCCAAACTCAGTCTTAAATGTATAGGCAACACATCTTTCATTCAAAATTTATTTTGAAAATGGTTGGAAAGTTTTGTGATATGATTTTTCAAATTATTCATGACTATACAAGAAATTTTAGGTGTTGTACACTTTTTTTTGTTTTAAAAGTTTGTCAATTGATATCAGTAACTTTACCAACCTTCCGGTGTTTGAGGGACACAGTAGTGACTTTTCTAAACACAGCTCATGTAAATTTATATATCACTTACTATTTATTCAGTAGAGTACTTTTCTTTTTAAACTTAATGTATAAGTAGAGTTAATTTTAAATAATTTTAAATAGTTTTTGTGTATCCATTCAGCATTTATTGTTATAACCTCATGTGCAATATATTTATTAATTGACTTTTTATCTTGTTAGTGTGTAAAGGAACATATAACCCTTGCCATAAGCAGTCTTCCAGCAATTTTTGAACTGTTACGGTGCTTCTATGTTGTGATATTAAGTAATTCTAAGTCTCATTCGTATTTATTTTATATTTTTAACCGTCCTTTTAGTTTGTCTTAACATGATTCTTTGTTTTTATTCAATAAATGTTTTAGTACAGCAAATATTACAGTATATTTTGAGGTTTCAGGAGTGAAGTTGTAATTTGTATTAAGATATTTGAAATATAAACAGAAAAGGCGGGTTTCATCTTTGTTGGATTGATTTTCCTTTTGTTATAATAATCATCTCAGATAACAACAATTTATACATATTAAGACGAAAATGAAAAAAAAACAGTTATGTTAATTATTTTATTATTCAAAAATGAAAATTTTGGCTTGAAATTTGAAAAAAAATAAACTAGGGAAAAAATGGAAGGTTTTCAATACAACAGACCAAAGTTAGAATTTCTATTGTATCATACTGCTTTAAACTTCCTGGTTGTTGTGTGCAGATTTGGTTGTTATTTTTATCATATGTAATTGCAAAACATGTATGTTCATGCTATAGAAATGTATTCATAGGTTCTCATTCAACTTTTTCCTTGAAAATTCAGGGCCGTTCCCACTTAATTAATTGTGAGAAACAAACACACAGGAAATTGGTCTCACCTCTTTAAATGAATAAGTAACATTTTATTAAGTATTTTTAACTTTATTTAGTTGACAAAAAAAGTAATTGACATTTTGAATGTAAATAAATAACTTTGTTTACGCATCAAACTTCAGGATTTATATTCAAAGTCATACAAATATCAATTAATTTTCTTGGAATAATCATTTAGTAGTATTTTTATCTTAATTTGTCAAACATTTGTATGGAACCAATAACCTGACTTCAAGCTGCACAATTTGGTTTCAACACTCAGGACATTTCAAATTAGCTGAAAGAATTTAATAGAATGGACAACTTTCAAGAAATAAGGTTAACACTTATATCATTTTGTTTTAAAATATGATAATACCATGCAGGGGTAAATTTGTATAAGAACCTTGCAATATATTTGATATGGCTTTAATAATGGTTGTGGAAATTTGATTGTTTTTGTTATCCATAAATGCTAGTCTTTCCAGTAAGATTTGTTATTGTTGCTATTTAATTGTCAAACTTGTTGATGTGAAGTTTTTTTTATATTAACTGTGGTAGACAGATGGTCTCATAAAAAATGTCAATGCCATGCTACAAAAAAGGCCTTTCTTTAGCTTGCAAGGATTGTTTAAAATTAATTACATTTTAAAACAGAAACAATTCATGAGAAACCAAGTTTTCATGCAGTTTTCAGATTCAGTTTAGATTTTACCAAATGTTTTATTGCCTTTCATTGACTTTGAATTGAATTCGGCCTAAGCATTTTTGGTTCAGCACCAGATATTTTAAAAAATTTTCTAACATGGAATCAACTATCGCTGTAAGATCTTTTCATTTTTCTTCTTCTGCCTATCTGTTCAGATTTTTTGACCATTTCATTTTAATAACTTGATTAATAATTTTTGAATATCATTATAGATTAAACATAGCATTATCCGCAAGCCAAAAGAAATGTCCAGATGGTAAAGCATAATTATATTATATACCCCTAAAATACAAACAAAACTATATTTTAGCTACGTGTTGTAGTTTTATCGTGCTGGACAGAAACTGACCTTAAAAGAATTGACACATTTTCATTCATTCAGAATAAAAAAGAAAAAAAAATCCAATAAAATGATGTGATTTTTATATTTATTAGTGTTTGTATGCAGTGATCCACCCTCTAAAATGAATGAAAAAATGGTACGTGTTATTTATAAAAAAATATTTTGTGGTCAATTTGTCTAGGGTCAATGTATGACTAGTGTAAATTGTTGTTTAGAATTTTAAAAGAAGTTAAATAAAAAATGATAGGTTCATATTAGAATATGTTTTTAAACCATAGGGCCTTCATAAGGGAATTCTTAATGTAGAAAATATTCTGTGGTTTCAGGCATATTTTAAAAGTGAACATTGCATTTTTTGTAGGGCAGAAAAGCTAATATTTATAACTTGAAAATCATTAAGTAAAATTTTCATGACATTACCATTCATTTCATTGGTAATTTTAGTATTACATTATTTTTGCAACAAAAATTACAATTTAAGATTAAAAAACAGCTTTATCATTAAAAATCTGACTACAAATTATTGTGGTAAGATATTTAGATAAGGTACATTCCATATATTCTACTATAGTAATGCATTGATGTCATTATTAGACTTATATATTTATGTAACAATAAACTTACCAAAACCTTGGCAGATTTGTTTTTGATTCTTTGCTTTTAATGTTATTTCGCAGGAGGAGATGATTACCCTGTCAATGTAGCCATTGTTGCTCCCTTTGGAATTCCCTCAGAATTTTTAGCTTTACCTCAGTTAGTATCTTCTTTATGATGGATTTTTATGATTTTAACATAAGTTAACAATTCCTGCCTCGAATTTTAATATCTTTACACGAAAGGTGCCACGTTTGGAGCAGGATCTGATTACCTTTCTAGATCACCTGAGATCACCCCCAGTTTTAGGTGGGGTTTGTGGTGCTTAGTCTCTAGTTTTCTATGTTGTGTCTTCTGTTCTATTAATTGTCTATTTGTCTCTTAATTTTTAGCCATACCGTTGTTAGTTTATTTTCGATTGATGAGTTTGACTGTCCATCTGGTATTATTCGTCCCTTTTTTGCGAAGATGACCTTTGTTTATATTCCTATTTTATATTTTAATTGTGTGAATGGTATGTTTTATTATTTTAAATCCACTGGTATCCATTGTCATGTTTTTCCCTGTTAAAAATTCGGCTGAAAAACTTGATCCAGTTGAAATTAAACATGGTTAGAATCGTCTGACAAAAACTTATGTATCATTCATTAGAAAAGAGGGGCGAAAGATTCCAGAGGGACAGTCAAACTCATAGATCGGAAATAAACTGACACTGCCATTGCTAACAATGAAAAAGGCAAACAGACAAATAATAGTACACAGGACACAACATACAAAAATAAAGACTAAGCAACACAAACCCCACCAAAAATTTGGGATGATCTCAGGTGCTCCAGAAGGGTAAGCAGATCGTTCTCCACATGTGGCATCTGTCGTGTTGCTCATGTTATTACAAACCTGGTAAAAAGTATAATTCTGTAGTCCACATTCGTGAAAAGAGAAGGGGATTTTAGTTACGACATAAGGTACATATCTGATATCATCTGTATAAAGGTCAACCAATTCGTGATGGCGTCCATAAAATTTGCAAAGAAATAATTTCAACTTCACCATTCAGTACTCTTGGTTTATCAGCTTCCTTGTGAGCAGCAACCCTCTATCAGAAATCATGGTAGGAAATACAAGCCCAGGAATATCGTATCAATTGGGAGATATATACTCTGTATGAAGTCGCTGCTAGCATGTTGCTACATAGAAATGGAAAAGCTGAAATAATCTCTTGTAAAGTTTTGTTTTCAACCGACCCTCATTGTCAATTTCTAGATTTAAGTCAAGACATGAGGCAGACTCAACTGCATCTGTTGTATTCTTAATTTTTAGTTCGATGGGATAGATGCGTTCAACATAGTCACCAAATTTTGAAATATTTAATCAGAGAACATGATCTTTATAGCGGAAAATAATTTTTAAATTAACGGATATGGCTAACTTTCTATCTTTCTTCCTAAGAAGTCCCTGTAAGTAATGATAATAAGAAGAGATTCATTACCAAAACTGTTCGATCAGACATGAATAGCTACTACAAAAATTGATTGCAGCATAAAGGTCAACCACCAATCTGTTTATATTATTGCATTTGTACTTGTTCCACTTCCACGTTATCGTGTTCCCTTCGACACATTTATTTGTTGTTTGGTAGAAATTAACTCATGTTTGAATCATTATAGATTTGGTTCAACATTTGATAATATTCAGAGTAATTTTTTTCATTAGTAAGCTCAGTGGAGCAAACGAAATTAACGCACCACCTTATTACTCAACCATCCCTCTATTGTTCATGAACTTTCGATCAGCTTTAAGCTTTAACAATGACATCTATAATACTAAAATTACGAGGTCCAATTTGTCAGCCGTCATCACGTAAAAACGACGAATCACAGAATTCAACTTTATATATAACTAATATAGTACAAAGGTGTAGATTAAAAATTACACCACTCCAGGCCCTTTTGTTTTCCACGTAATTAATATTGCCAATAATTAAGAAGTTCCGGGTCGAGCCCGATACCGATACCAATAGTATATTCACCTGTTACCTATTACCTTATCTGTACGTTCCGCATCTGACAGGCGCACCACCAAACGATGTAGTTAGGATTAATATGATATATACACGGGTCATTATCACAGGGTTGACACTACTAAATTGTCAAATTGTTACCTATTGTAGTATTTTAATCAGTAAGACTTTCTAAGATAACAATACGAATACTAAAAATCTGTGACTAAAAATAAGGCGTATAGGAACAGTTTTCAATTTGTTAGCGGGCATGACGTTAAACAGCGAATCAAAGAATTCAACTTTATTTATAACTAATAAAGGACTATGCTGTTGATTAAAACATACTCCATTCCAGGACCTTTTGTTTTCTAAATAATTAATATTACCAATAATTGATAAGTTCCAGTTCGACGGATTCAAACAGAAAGATTTGATAGCAGAGAAAACTTTGTATCTTATAATCGGCATGACTTTATCTGATGACCGTACTAATACTAAAATAAGGCTTGCGCATAGTTATATACTTTAATTTAGTCACGGACCCGCGATATCACGGGTGTGTTCTAGTAATTATAATAAATAATAACATTACATTATGTGTATAACCTCGTATATATTAAATTTAGTCCTGGTATCTATGATGAGTTTATTTACAACCAATGGGTCGATGCCACTGCTGGTGGAGATTTATTTTCTTGAGGGTATCACAAGCCCAGTAGTCAGCACTTTTTTTGCTGACATGAATTGTCATTGATATGGTTATATTTATAAATTTACTGTTTACAAAATATTGAATTTTTTTAAATACTAAGGCTTTTCTACCTCAGGCATAGATTACCTTAGCTGTATTTGGCAAAACTTTTAGGAATTTTGGTCCTCAATGCTCTTCAACTTCGTACTTTGTTTGGCCTTTTTAACTTTTTTGGATTCAAGCGTCACTGATGAGTCTTTTGTAGACGAAACGCGCGTCTGGCGTATATATTAAATTTAGTCCTGGTATCTTTGATGAGTTTATTCACTCCTAACGACTACAGGAGAAAAAATAAAAAGTAAAAGGCCTTTCTCCATCAAGTATGTAATCGGTTTTGAATGTTCATACTGTTGCCGTTAATTGTCTTGCATAACTATCTTGTTACAAACACGTTGTTTTTGATTATTTAGTATGTCTTGATTGACAACACATTTGTTTCGTTTGAATGACGTTTTTTTTCGTATGACAATCGGCATTCCAATGGGAACCAATCAAACTACTGTTTTAATTTTGCTGACGTGTTCATTTATTCATAGACGACACACTGCATACACGATATGTAGTTGATATCCTCTCACTAGATTATTAAAAGTTGGTGACTATGTTGAAACAACTCATCAAATATACAAATCAAATTTATTCGATAATAACTGTCCTTTCCTGGATTTAGATATTTCGGTTTTAAACGGGAAACTCCACACTAAAATTTACGACAAAAGACGATTTTTCGTTCCCTATTGTTAATTTTCCATTTTTAGATGGTGATGTCCCTTTGGCACCATCTTACGGTGTTTATATTTCACAACTTGTTCGCTATGCCCGTGTCTGTTGTGACGTTTTTCATTTTAACGAACGCAACCTATGTATTACTGGTGAATTATTAAACCAGGGATATCGTTACCATAAATTACTTAAAACCTTTACTAAATTTTTCCATAGATATAAAGATTTGGTTTTGAAGTTTGGTTGTACCTGTAGAAAACTTATTTCAAACTGGATAGCACATCCTCATTTTTACGGCAATGTTGTTAACCGTGCCCGGAAATTTAGAAATGATCCATGTAAACTTGTCGCTCCTTATAATAAACTTATTCTAAAAGGTTACCTATTCAACACTGTAATAAGATCATTAAATATTGTTTTATTGGTATACATATTGATTTTGTTATCAGTAAATTAAAAGCTAACTAAATATTACTAGTATGTTATATACATATATTACATATTCATGGATCTACAATCTGTCGATACCAGTAACTTGGCATTGCACAAGGTCATGTTTTTCTCTGGCTGTTTATGACGTCTTTACACTAAATCCATTGGATGTTGGATGTGTACGGATTGATAGTTTAGTCTTAGATGCATGATTTTTTTATTAGTTGTTAGTGGCTTTGAACTAGCTGTCAGATAACTGCGAGTACTCTCAGATCTGTTCATTGTGTCTTTATGTGTCGGGATGTATAAGTACCCGGCCACGTCCACTTGGATTTTTGTCCATCTGATGAGTTAAGCTTTTTTCAACTGATTTTTATAGTTCGTTCTTATGTTGTACTGTTATACCACTGTCCCAGGTTAGGGGAGGGTTGGGATCCCGCTAAAATGTTTAACCCCGCCACATTATTTATGTATGTGCCTGTCCCAAGTCAGGAGCCTGTAATTCAGTGGATGTCGTTTGTTTATATGTTACATATTTGTTTTTCGTTCATTTTTTAACATTAATAAGGCCGTTAGTTTTCTCGTTTGAATTGTTTTACATTGTCTTATCGAGGCCTATTACAGCTGACTATGCGGTATGGGCTATGCTCATTGTTGAAGGCCGTACGGTGACCTATAGTTGTTAATGTCTGTGTCATTTTGGTCTTTTGTGGATAGTTGTCTCATTGGCAATCATACTACATCTTCTTTTTTATAAGGCTTATAATTTTGTACGCAGGCGCTCGTTTCTTTACACGTCTATCCCATCGAACATGAGGTAAAGAATACATGACAGTTCGGACTGCCTCGTCTATTGACTTAAATAGATATTGAAAAAGAAGACATACGATTTGAATTACGACATGAAAGTAGACGATTTTATATCCTTTTTCCACCCTAAGAACTAAATTAATCCCAATACTGTGCTAATGTTTATCCTAAATCGTCTGTGGTGTTTGTTAGTTAGAAATTGGAAAGCCTTTGATGAACGTTTTCTTTCTTGTATTTCTTATTGAATTCATTTTGGAAATAAGATAACAATAATTATTGAATAGTGATGATCTTGCAGACCTTGGTAAAAAAAAATCTCTTCAAAATGCCTTTTAGAAAAAACAAATCCCATTTTTCAAGATCCCTTACCTCAAATGTTTAGCGTTTTGCTTTTACATAATAATATCATTTAAGAATTGTTTTAGTGTCAACGATATTTTATTGTGAAATGGAAAACCAAATAGTTTAAGATCTTGAATTGTTTTGTTTTATGTTAACCCGACAAATTTTTAATAGTAAATAGATTTTCCCGAGAGAAAAAAAAAACAAAATACATATTGGGTCTTCATTCGAGTGATCGGATTTTCCATGTTCTTTATCGCTTACTTTTACCATATACTTTCTTTTTCTTCTCTTCATTTACTGTTGTTCGTCTATTCGTCGTATTCCTCCTTTGATATCGTCCGTCTCTTTCCCTCGGTGGTTATGATGAATGTATCTTTTTTTTATTTCAAGGCATGTGTTAGAAAAGAGACTTCAGTGTTTCTGTTGTTACAGTTGCATTGTTTTCCTTTCATGGTTGATGTGTTTCCGTCGGTTTTAGATTGGAAGCCAGATTTGTTTTCTGACAATCAATTTATGACTTTTGAACAGCGGTATTCTACTCTGCCTTTATTTGGTCAAACTTGCGTCGAGGTGTCAAGTTTAGCTTGTTTTTTATTAATATAGTTTTGACTGACAATCAATAACAACTTAAAAATAGCATGCTAATGGTTGATAATGCCAGACACGCGATTCGTCTACATAAGGCTCGTCAGTGGCGCTTAAAAAGGGCGGAAGGTAAAATCAAACACGGATTTGAAGAGCATTGCAGGCACACAAAAAATTGTAAAAGAAAATCTCTACTCCCTTGTCCCTACTATTCAAATGATACGGTTAAGGTCATTTATCCCTGATGAAAAAAAACTTAGCGTTTCTTATAGCTAAAAAAATTATAAACATAAGGTTCACAGTAAATGATTAAATCGAGAGTATTTCATTCTAACACAAAGGGGTGACTTTTGAGCTCTTGATACCCTCTACAATAAAACGTCCATCAGCAGTAACATCGACCCAGCGTAAGTAAAAACTGACCAATTTTGACAGGCTTATGCAATTTTTAGAAAGACGAGTATGTCGTCTACATAACAATAAAATGCATTTAAATCACACCAGTACATAAGAACTTATAACTAGACGACAGATACTCATAATGACAAATAGTCCATCAGCACTATGTGACATAGTGGTAGTAGTAACATATGGTTACTATATTGTTATTGCTACATATGTTTTTGTGGAATAACATGGGATAAACTTATAAGTAATGAAAAGGCATATCACACAATGTTTGAAATAAATGGTTCCAAAACTAACACTCGTTTTCAGATATTATATTCATTACTGTATATGTCCTGCAATCATTCGTCCTGGATAGGTATTAAGCATTTATAAATGCACATTAAGCCAAAATAAACAATCCTTTTTTAAGAACATTTACTATGAATGTCGATCTATACATAAATCATAAAGGCATGCAGCTTTATCAAATCAATTGTTTCCCGATAATGCAAACACTGTTATACTGTAATGCCTTTCCATTTTCCTCACTTATAAGTAATGAAATGCTGATGTCCGTTCGTTTGTCACTATGAGTGCTTACCCACCCACATACCCATCATTGTATCAATTTTTATAACAATGTTTGCATCGGAAATATCGATTTGAACTTTAATCCCGCACCTATCTTGAGGAATATCGTATTAATATCAAATATTTCCCAACAAGAGTTTGTTGTTAACAAAAGGTTCGACTAAATGAAAGCTTCTCATATGCTTTTCCATCGGTGCAGTCAGTAAAACGATACCTAAATTACAGTCTTCCTTTTGTTTTATGAAGATACTTATGACAACAAATGTTCAAAGTACTATTTAAGTCGTAAAAACTGATGTTGCTAGATAAAGGACCTTATTTCAATAGGATAACGTACATTAATTAGAAATTATTCATTTTTGCTCTTTCAATCTTTTTATGCGCATGTTGTATACTGCTTTTAAAATATATTAAGGGCTGATTATTATATGTATATAGTATTTTGAATCATAACAAAGTCGATTTATTACAGTTTATACTTATTATTTTTTTATTTGACTCTTGTGTAAACACCCTCTGACAAATGTGTTTAATATTTATATTCCTATTTTAATTTTGTTTCCATTTGCGACAATAAACTGTGGCATCCATTCAAATCAGATGGTGTCCATTGATATTTGTTTACCGTCAAAACAGTCTCTACAAAAACTGCGAATCAAGTTGAAATTCAAAAAAAAGGTCACAAGCGTCCGACAATTGGCTTGAATAAAGACAGAATTGGAAGACAATTATGATAAAAACTGTTTGGCATATACATGAATAACGAATTCTTCTACAAATATTGATTGAAGCATAACGTTTAGCCCTTCATCTATTTATACATTTATATGTGTACTTGTTTAAATATTGTTATTTCATTTGAAACAGTTACTAGTATTTACTGTTTGGCAAAAAGAAACAAATGTGCCAACCCTCTTAAATTTGGTTCAATATTTGATTTTGCCAGGGGTGTTTTTCTTAAATTATTTTTTAATGACACGAGCAAGCTGGAAGTATTATAGGTTCACAAATTACCTTATAACCCAAACAGAACTCCAATTATTAATGGACTCCTGAACAATCTCAATATTACAACTATATTGGAAGGTAAATAAACTCATCATAGATACCAGGACTAAATTTTGTATATACGCCAGACGCGCGTTTTGTCTACCAAAGACTCATCAATGACGCTCGAATCCAAAAAAGTTAAAAAGGGCCAAATAAAGTCCGAAGTTGAAGAGCATTGAGGACCAAAATTCCTAAAAGTTTTGCTAAATCCAGCTAAGATAATCTATGCCTGAGGTAGAAAAGCCTTAATATTTCAAAAAAACAAAATCTTGTAAACAGTTAATTTATAAATATAACCATATCAATGATAATTCATGTCAGCACAAAAAGTGCTGACTACTGAGCTGGTGATACCCTCGGGGAAAACATCAGTTATGTGTATAACCCAGTAAAGGCTAGAATATGTAAACACAAAAATAAAAATAAAAAGTCCAGATAACCAGGTAATTAAAACAGCTTTAATTAAAGCATACATTAGAGCATTCTCAATACAACTTACTTTAGACTAGTAGTACATTGTAAAACAACCTTGAAGTTATTTTCCTTTTGTTTGCTCAGAATAAAAAGTTTTTAATCAAGATGTTCCACCTGGCATCTTTCTAAAGAACTGACTTCTATTCTTTCTACAGTAAAAGAAGGCCTTCAAAAATATTGTGATGAGATATATTCTACCAGTGGTCTTAATCAGATGTGGATTCTCAAAAATTCTAAAAAGCTACTATTTACTACTTAATCACAATCACAATCCCTATTATTTTGCTGCAACATTAAGACTTTTGATTTGTCTACGCTTTACACTACTATTCCCCATGCTCACTTGAGAGATCAACTTCACCATCTCATTAAACGGAGCTGTTTCTATAAAAATGGGAATCGTAGATACAAATGTCTTGTTTTGGGTTATAATAATTCTTATTTTGTGAAGAACCATACTGATTCTACCAGAAAATATACTGAAGATGATAATATCAAAATGCCAGACTTTTTGATCGATAATGTATTAGTTGAGTTTGGAGGATTGATGTTTCAACAGACTGTCGGTATTCCAATGGGTACTGATTGTGTATCCCTACTGGCCGACTTTTTTTGTACTCGTATGTAGAATTCATTCAGAAACTTCTAAAAGACTACTATGTTATTTATTTGTGTATTTCTTTTTCTTGGTGTTCTTGTGTTTTTATTTGTGCTTTGTTTTTCTCATGTAATGTTATCATGTTAGTGGTATATTTAACATTGCCATAAAGCGAGGAGGTTTGGCTAGCCACAAAACCAGGTTCAATCCACCTTTTTTTCTTGAAATTTCCTGTTACAAGTCAGGAATATGGTAGTTTTATCTATTAGTTCGTTTCTATGTATGTTGCATTGTCGTTTGTTTTTTGTTGCACTTCAATGTTCTGTTATTTCGTTGTTTTCCTCTTCTTGTTGATGCGTTTCCTCGGTTTTAGTTTGTTACACGGATTTATTTTCTCTCAGTCGATTTATGACTTTTGAACAGCGGTTGGAATAGCTTAGAGCAATCTTATCTCCGTCACTATAAATAAAAAATAACTTTCAAGGGTAAAGCTGAGGCTTCTTGAAATTGTCAATATTGTATTCATTTTGTTGATTCGTTTGCTTGTTCTATAGTGCGTTCCAATTATATCATTTTAGTTCTTCCTTTCGTACAGTGCACATGATATATTGTATGTTTATTTTGAAAAATAGCCTGCTCTCTTCCTTGTTAATATTTTTTCTCAATGACTTTGTTTAAGTTATTTTGGTGTATGTGTAACGATGCCTTAACTTCTTTGCTATGATGGCGTTTTGAAGTTTTTTGAAAACCGTTGTCATTTTATTTTCGACTTATGAATTTGATTGTCCCTTTGGTATCTTTCGCCTCTCTTTTGACTCAGGAGTACATACATTTTCGACAGTATACCTATTTATGGTAGGACATTTTGATACTCGATCAATTTAAAGCAGCCAAAAGATACGAAATTATGTGCAACTTGAAAAAAAGTGGACTTTTTCCGACAATTGGGTGTCATCTATTGATACCATAAAACATATTTGTGTTACCTAAATTGCACCGATTGTAAGGTTGACTCTTTTTTTATGAGCTCCTACATAACTTAGCACTAAAATGTCGTACCAACAGAATAGGTAACAAGTCGAAAAATTATATGTTCCGGAGGCAAAAGCCAATAAAATGAGAAGAACAAAGGCAAAAGTGTATACCGCTGTTTGAAAGCATAAATCGATTGAGAGAAAACAAATCCGAGCCACAAACCAAAACCGTGGGAAGCACATCAACCAGAAGAGGAAAACAACGAAACAACAGAAACACTGAAGTGCTACAAAAAAAACAAGCGACAATGCAACACACACAGAAACGAAAAATAAGGTAACAACTGTCATTTTACTGACTTGGTACAGAACATTTTAAGAACAAAATGGTGGGTTGAACCTGATTTTGTGGCTAGTCAAACCTCACGCTTTTATGGCAATGTTAAATATTACACTAAATGACAACATTGCATGACAGGACTACAGTACAAATAAATGCAAGAACATTCAGGACAGAGAAATACAAAAATAAACAATACAATAGTACATTTCGTCATGCTAATGGTTACCGGGCTTATAACTTAATACACCAGACGCACGTTTCGTCTACCTAATACTCATCGGTGACCTCAAATCAAGTTAAAGAGCATTGATGATCCAAAATTCCAAGAAGTTGTTTCAAATGTGGCTAAGGTTATCTATCTATGCCTGCGATAAGAAAATCCTTATTATTCAGAATAATTCATACTTTTGTAAACAATAAATATATACCTAGATGTGTCAAAGCGACACAAATGGCCCCGTCCCAAAAAGTTGAAAAATCTGCAATTTCAATATAAACACATTTGGACATAAACATGATGGTAGTCTCACATATCAAAATCTGGAGGCATATAGAAAAAAAATCTGTATAACTGTGATTTTCAATAATTTATCAAAGTCCAAACCCCGTAATTACAGCAAAAATTAGCGGAGAGGAGCTAAACTTTAACTTGACCTGTAACTCATCATGGTTAACTCACATACCAAAAATCAGCGCAATATCTGAAGGCGTTTAGAAAAAAGTCCGTATAACTGTGATTTTCAACGATTTTCAACAAATTCTCAAAGTCAAAAGCCCGTAATTTCGGCAAAAATGAGTTGAGCGGAACGAAACTTAAACTTAATCTGTAACTCATCATGGTTAACTTACTTATAAAAAATCAGCCCAATATCTGAAGGCGTTTAGAAAAAGTCCGTATAACTGTGATTTTCAACAATTTTTCAAAGTCCAAAGACCAGAACTTCCGCAAAAATTGGTGGAGCGAAACTCAACTTAAACTTGATCTGTAACTCATCATGGTTAACTCACATACCAAAAATCAGCCCAATATCTGAAGGCGTTTAGAAAAAAAATCCTTATAATGATTTGTTGCGGAATGACAGAATGACGGAATTACGGAATATCGGAATTTCGAACAAGGGTAAAACTATATGGCACCGACAACTTCGTTGCGGGGCCATACAAATTACCACATAATTGATACTCATGTCAACACCGAAGTGCTAATTAACCACAGAATTAAAACAAACACGTAAAACAACCTAGGACAGCACACAAAAACTGTCTTTTTAAGCACTGATAATAATTGGCTTCAAGAGGTTCTTGTTTTCCTACATGTTAAATAAAAGGTAAGTTATCTCGAAAGAACGCATTCAATGTTTTAGGGAGAAAAACGTTCAACTACAAAACAGAAGAATTACAAAAGCTAGGTATTTCGTTTGTTTATGTGTTACATATTTGTTTATTGTTCATTTTTTTATATAAGTAAGGCCGTTAGTTTTCTCGTTTGAATTGTTTTACATTGTTATCGGGGCCTTTTATAGCTGACTATACGGTATGGACTTCGCTCATTGTTGAAGGTCGTACGGTGACCTATAGTTGTTAATGTCTGTGTCATTTTGGTCTCTTGTGGACAATTGTCTCATTGGCAATCATACCACACCTTCTTTCTTATATTAAATGATTATATTATATATTTGTCTGCACATGAGAGCAAAGCAGAAGATATTAATCTTCTTATATCTATCATTAGTCGGTGACAGACTAACAACGACATTGCAAAATACAAAAAACGTCCATAACACAAACAACACTATACACAAAACTACATATGGTGAGACCTACATAAAAGTTTGAATTATGATTTACTATATACGTTTAGAATGAAATTCAAAACAGTGTGGCTGTGGCCATTGATTGACACATTAAATTCATCCATTGACTGGGACAATTTATATGAACGTTTGTCTGTAACGACCACTGTTCACGACGTACCTACGATAGAATTTAAACTGTGGGGTCACCAAAGGTTTCTTAACGCCTTTAGTTATAAAATAATTCAAAAAATTAATCAGGAATAACCTTTATGTTTTGATTTATATAATTGATATAAATCAAAACATCGTGTTATTTCTGATTAGTTTTTCGAATTAATTTATTAAGTTGTTGAGAACCTTTGGTGACCCCATAGTTTAAGTAGATAGTGAGCAGTGGTCGTTACATACAAACGTTCACCTAAATTGTCCCAGTCAATGAATGAATTTAATGTGTCAATTAATGACCACAGCCACACTGTTTTGAATTTCATTCTACTATATTCTGATTAGTTGCGTCGATATTTCATTGGATGTCTCTAGTAATATGTTTGCGATCTGAAGGTTATGAATATCTATAATGTTTTTCGATGTTTTATGTGAGATTAGTAAACTTATTTGACCCGGATTTTCTATATTCAACGTTCCTACTTGTACAAATAAAAGTTGGATCTTATAAAGTAGCAGGTAAACATGCATTAACAGCAACTCGGGGAATCAACAACTTTGATACAATTTTCATTCTGATAACTACAAATGTAGTAGAACTGCTCCAACAATATTATTTGAATTATTATATGTAACAGGAAATTGCTGGATTTAAACAGTCTGTGATGATCATTTGACTTATCTTACTCGGGCCATATGGGTTCTTTGTACGTTGTTTACTCTGCAATCATAATGTGCGAACAAACCGGAAATGACGACATTGGATCCATAGCATCATATCGCTCCATATCGAGATAATGAAGTGCGTACGATCAAATACTGAATAAGTAGCAGAAAGTACTTCGCAAAAGTACTATTGTACATGTAAACGGTATAGCCTAATGACATATTGCGACATGCTTTATATCTTACGTGGAGAAATAAAACAAAATGATGATTTCTTTATAATCCTCACTTTATGAGATAAAAGACCATTTGATTGGTTATCTGATGTTTTCACATATAGATTTGTTTTTAAACATCATTTTTGTAAGAAACTTGTTTGCTAAGAGTCAAGCGTAACTTTTGCCGTAAAAGAAATTTCTGGGATATTCATTCTAATTCATGGTGAATAGTTAATTTGGTCTTTATCATACCGCGCTCAGAATGGTGACCTCGCCAGTATTAAATCGTGGCACGACTGAATTGATAGATATGACAACAACATCATATTCAAATACTAGTGAGATGAATGTTTACTATAGTACGATAGAACAAACAAACTTTACAAATTCAGCATACGGCAACAGTAGTGCAGTTAGCAAAAATGGAGTATTTAGTCCTAATTTGTTCGGTTTATTATATAAAACAATGTGTTGCGGAAAAGCAGGACACAGTTCTAGTCCTTGTCAAATTTTCTTGCGCTCGTTTCCGTACTTATCCCTACCAGACAATTATGAAATAGGTAAACAATTGCAATCCGTCCTTGTAACTTTATATGTGCTAATAATTGCCGTCTCCATTGTTGGAAATTCATTAGTGCTTCTGACTTTCATATTCAACAAGCATATGCGTTCTACAACAAATATTTTTATCGTTTCCTTGGCAGGAAGTGATTTGCTTTTGATTGTAAGTACTGTGCCATTTAATATTGGATTTGTAATTTCGCATCATTGGACATTGGGCAGATTTGCATGTAAACTGGTTCCTTTTATGACTACCTTTTCAGTTGGATGCAGTTCTTTGACATTGTGTTGCATTGCCCTAGATAGATTTTATGCCATAGTTTTCCCTTTCAAACTACATTTTTTTCAAACAAAATTTAAAATGGCGTCTATTCTTTCGACAGTTTGGATTGTGTCTGCTTTATCTGGAATTCCACAAGCAAAAAGTTATGAACTGGTTGAATTTACTTCAGTGTGTGGAGAAAAAATAACTGAATGTTTATTTCCAAAATACGAAACACCACAGCAACAATTCTTACGACTCTGGTTGAGCTTTGGTATTCTTTTCATGTTTCCCTTGATGGTGATGGCGATTTTATATGGAATAATCATACATACACTATGGGGAAAATTTAATTTCAGTACAACCTCAACTGTTAACCGCACAGACGGGTCACGTCTTCGTCAAAAGAGGCGGGCAATTAAAATGTTGGTCACAGTAATTTCCTTATTCGTTGTCTGCTGGCTACCACTGCAGCTTTTTAATATTATCACAGAGAAGAGCAATACAAAAATTTCTGTCACGGTCAACACGATTCGTGTCTTTCTTCAGTGTCTGGCCATGAGTAGTAGTTGTTACAATCCGATCGTCTACGCATTCATGAACGAGAAGTTCAGGAAAAGCTTTGTCTTGTTTTTGTTATGTAAGAAGAGAAGACCTCGTGTCTATCCTGTGGACGAACGTAAAGATCAAAACATTTCAAGGAAGGTGACACAACTGAAAAGTGAAACGGATGGGAAAAGGATCAGTGGTACAGCAGAAACAAGAATGTAACTTGGTAATTAACGTGTAGACCAATACATTGAATCCATGACTTTTGAAATGGTTGATATTTATTTATAATTAATGAATAAAAATAGTTCCACAATTTAAAATATCGCATATTCCATTAATTTTGTTATTTTTGCATTTGTTTAATTTTTCGCAATGTTCACGGACTGCACTTCAATTTTACATAGGAGGAAATGTCTTTTTTTATATATTAATTGAGATACTTTCAATTAGCGAAAAGTATCCAAGTACTTGAAAACCAACTTGCGTTTTCATGAAAAAATCTTTAAAAAAACTTTGCGAAAATTTTCAGATGTAAAGTCACCGGCTAAACTTCAAAGCGTTTATTTTTCATATCTTAAATTTTGATTAATCTTCTATAAACTTAAATAAAGACAAAAGTATGAAAAACACGAAAGCCTCAAAGTTCTATTTTTCATATAATTATTTTGAAGGTTTATACAAAAAGCACTGCTTACACTGAAGATTCGGAATTTTCTCGTTGATCAATTTGTAATTAATTTAATTTTGTTTTTATTCATTAACTTAAATACTTTAGGTCTAGGTCTGCCTTCAAAATACGCGACGTGTTTATTAGATTGGATTCAAAAGTTTTATATTTGCATTGCTGCGTGGGTTACTGCTGCTGTTGTTGTTGAATGGTCAGTCATTCCCATAACAAATTTATTATCGATTATGACATGATAGATTGGTATAAAAAAAATATTTGATAAATTCTGTAATTGCGCTTAAACTAATATGACAAATTCTTCAGTCGAAATTTCACCTTGAATGAGTTTGAGATCTACCAAAATTATGCCTCGTGTATTTAAAAAAAAATAAGAAAGCATTTGAAACTATTTATGAGGTAAACAATTGTGTAGATATCGTTGACGCGTTTGTAGCTGAAACGCTTTCCCCGACAAAAAAAATCACTAATACAAGAGGCAACATTACCCATCAGATAAACTAACATAAACTCTTGGTTTCTGTAATTTGTTAAAATGTTTAAACATGAAAATTGTTGCAAGACGAACACAAAGAATAATTACTTAAATTAGAAATTGACATAAAATCATATTATTTGTAGCGACGATAGTAAATGCGTTTTAAATGAATGGTATTCGTATCCCCAACAAGAAGATATAAGTAATAGACAAATGATATCACCAATAATGATGATGATAATTTCAAAATTCATATATTTGTTACTAAAATTTACAATATATTAATGTTATAGATAATTAATTATTCTAATTTGGTGAATTACATTTTATTTTATATTATATAGTTATGACGGAAATACTCTTTCTAGATACTATCTCCACCCAATTAATGAATAAACCAGATATTAAATATTTTTAAATGTTAACTTGTTTTAATGTATTATCAGATTTTATTAGTTTATTCTAATCCGAGAGCTTTCTACGATTAAAGCATTTTTAAGGCAGAGTAAATAATGGACATTCCAACGATCAAATATACTTTTTTTTTTTTTAACTATTTTGTGTTCTTTTTTAAAACTTCTTTTAAAATCTTTTTGCTGTATTAAGACCCCTTTATCAAGAATTTGTTTCGAATGCACATGTATAAAAGTTGCGGGTTTTCCAACGTATTCATAGGTTTGAACGTTGTTTTCAATTTAGACTTGTTTTCTTCTTCTTCTTTTTTTTGGGGTGGGGGTAGGGCTTGAATTATCATTTACCTTCGGGTTTATATAATCCGTTCATCCTACAAAATGTATTTCGACTCTCCGTAATTAAAGAGTCTATCCTAAAATTTGGTAAATTATATAGCATTCCAACCACCGTTTCAATTCCCAACATCAATGAAGAGACATATATATCGTATTAGGTTACTAACACATCATGTAACTAATTATATAGGCCACGCTCACAGGCTTTCGTCTCAGAAAAATCCTATATAGGATTTTTTTTTGAGACGATGGCCTGTGGCCACGCTGTGCAAAACAGTAGATAATATTTAGATAAATGACGGACTACTGATAACCTAAAGAAGAGGTAGAACGTACGAAGTCATAAACATTGAAGACCCAAAAAATAAAAATTCCAAAAGGTTTAGCTAAAAACAGCTGAGGTAAAAGAGGGACGAAAGATACCAGAGGGACAGTCAAACTATTCCTGATGTAAAACAAAAATAACAGATATTTCGAAACATCAGATATGTACAACGGGTATAATAAGGACTGATTGTGGAGGACGAGATACATATGAACTAGCAGTTCAACAGCAATGGTTTCAATACAAGCATGTGAAACAAGTTAAACAAATAAGTTTTAAAGACAACAATTTTAATTTATTGCAAACATGGTCAACAGTTTCATTTGCTCAATCATTCCACCATCCAATCATGCACCTTAAACATATAGCACCATTTAGTACAAGCAACACAAAGCAACATACGATCATTCACTGTCCTTTGATGAAGGAGATCCTATGCTCTCATCTCGGTTTTTGAAAAATCCGTCTTCACTCGTAGCCTCTCTGATAGTTATTGTCGCATCAGCGGAAGTTACGTCAGTTATTTTCACTTGGTCCAAAACACTTTTGATACTGGTTGGAGGAGTCCAGTAGTTTTTAATTTCCATAGATTTTTGTGTCCTTTCCATGAACGGATTTCTTCGAATTTCATCTGGACTTGTACTACCCTCGTCGTCATGGTTTGATTGTTTGTTCGAGGTACCTCCATTTCTATTCAATATGTTTTTTATTCGTTGTGCCTTTTCTTTCATCAGTTTTCTACGTTCCATACTACTGATTATATTTAAACTCCCTCTTCGAATGGAATGAATATTACCACGTGTAATTGCAGCTCTTAAATTTAAGGGTGGTCTCCCCACGCGACCCGTACCACGGCTCCCGAAAGGCCGACCAGGACCGCGACCTCTGCCTCTCCTTATTCCTCTTATACCTCTCATTCTTCCTCGTCCCCGCCCTCTTCCCCTACCTCGTAGCACAACCTGTAAAGGCGGTGGTCCAATGTCTCTGCGTACCAAAGGTGGTCTACCACGTGGTCTTCCTCGCGGACGACCACTTCTACCACGCGGTCTTCGAATGTTTATTGGAGATAGGGTTGGTGGTAGAGGAAAATCATTTTCGTCGGTCATATTTCCATCTGAAATTGAATATTTTCTTTCGTGTTTATTTTCACGTCTTTCCTTTTCACTATCTTCATTCTTTGTAGACTTTTCATCGTTTGTGTCAGATTTGTCATGTTTATTATTTTCAAATTCTGTTTTAATGAACGAATCGTCCGTTGACGAATTCGCAGATTCGTCACTCGAGTCTTTGTCTTCGTCGTCATTTTTGTCATCATCTGTGTCGGAGTCACTATCTGAAGTGTTGTCCTTTTCTGCAGCCTCGTTTTCCTGTAAATTAATCAGAGTGGTAACATCAATAATAAATACATGATTTCACACATCAAACTATACAGAATTGTTATGGTTAAACATGCGCCCCCGTGAACTAACTGTCTCGTATAAGTAAGTGTGCCAATGAGCTTGCTTTCATATACTACGAGCATTTTTTGGTACGAAATTTTCACTATGTTTTGCAGTTACTTGTATGAAGCCTCGTGTGCTTTCTAAATTGATTTTTTACAGTACGTTCTTTTTTGTATCTTAAGATTATTCCATTGATAGATTAAAAGAGGAAGGAATCATATGGCATATAAAAACACAAGTTTTTACTAGTCACATAACTTCAATATGCATGACAAACGGGCATACGCCAGTGGTTGCATCTAGCTTCTTGTATAAAGGGAATCTTATTGTAAATGGCATTTGGTGCATGTTGATTGCAGTTTTTTCATAGTTTCCGTTAAAGCTTATTCACACTCTTTTCGACTTGAGTCGATTTGGGCCGATTTGTAGCTCTACAGCAGTAATTCTGTATAAACACTTGTCTATAGTTGAGCACCGCATGTTGGCAGAGAGATATATTTAATTTGATTATTGTGTGTCGTTGTGTTGCTGCCTAACTGAACGTCTTATAAACAAAGAGACGCATTTGCAGCATTTTAAGTCGTGTTTGGAATTATAAATGCAAATACGTGTTGTCTTGCATTCCTTGTTTATAGAGATATGCAATAGACACTTATGTCATTTGATATTTTGTTAACTTTGCAAAGCTTGAAAAATTATATTCATTAAAACCTCAAAAGTTCTTTCCATTCGCATACTTTTTTAATTTAAGTCCTCTCAAAATGAAACAATTTTTAAACCAGGGGTTCGAACACACCGGACTTCTCATTGTTGTGGTAACGAGATAACAACGCCCCCACAAAAAATGTTCTGTGTATGAATATATCGCTTCAAAGTTCTAGGTATAAAAATCATGGAATCATCCGTTGAGAGTTAGTTTAATAATAATAAATGTAGGTCATCTCGATTTTAGAACAAAGATGTCGTAATTGATTGATTGTTGGTTGCTTAACGTCCAGTTGCAAATATTTCATGCATATTCAGAATGGGGGGGGGGGGGGGGGGGAGATCGATTTTAAGATTTTTTTTTAATAAATTGTGCATATATTCAATGCGTGATAAATTTTTATGCATTTCATACTATTTGAAATGTAATTTTACCATCTATAAATTTTGAATGTGAGGAATTTGTTTACAAAGCAACAACTTATTTTAAACAAAACTCTAACAAGCTAGCGTTCTTTTCGTTGTATATTTCACGGAAACTGATAAAATACGCATTATATATTTAGTTTGCCAACACATATCACATACGAAAGCTATTAATTTCAGTCTTATTTACCGTCTGAAGCTCTGTAAGATCAACTATTACGTGTACATAGCTTTGTACAAATTCGTGATACAATTAGTTTAAAGTTCTTTTTTTTTCAGATGGACAGACACGTGCAACTTATAATATATTTGATGGAGCACGCGTATAGTCCAATCTTAAGCAGTGCCATCCCTGTAATTTTCGCTGTAATTCCTTCACATCTTCGAGGGCATTTGGCATAACCATGTTTATTATACTTTTCCATTTAAAATTTGAAAATTTAGAAATAAAAGATAGTATTGAAAACAAAGGCTATATATATCTTAAGAAAATAATTTTATAATTCATTACAACTTAAACCAATTAAACGAATATGTAAATAATATCTATAAATTATGTATAATCCATAACTAGTTCCTATATCGCGATCGCCTGTTCTTAATCAAGCCAATCCATACAGAAAAAGTACGAAAGATATGCATGCACATAAAATCCCATAAAAATAAATCCGTATACCAAAATTCCACCGGTATTGTCCCTGCAACATTTTAGAAATATTTAGAGATAGAGGCCATGTTACAAATGAAGATTTTTTCCGTAGTAAGTTACCAGCTGTCGCGAACATTAATCCATATGTGTATTTATCGTTCACCGATAAAGAACTATAACTGGCGAAAACACTTTCGTTTTTTGCTTTTGATTTCTCAAACTCGAAAAAGGAATGGACGCAAATATGCACGGACCTATACAGAACATATTTTTCGTATTATATCAAATAATGTAAAAAATTTAAACATTTTTTTTTGTGACACAAAATAACTACAAAGCCAAAGGTATGATTTAAAGGTCGGCGAATTTCTTTCAGAAGCAATATACGAAAGCCTATAGCTGCTTTATTCATATAGAGAAAAATGATAGGACAGACGGCATGCAAAATATGATCCAAATTTGTAAAATAATTCTCCGATTACAAACAAGTCCCCTGAAATTTACTTTATTAATAATTAATGCAGTCCACGGAATGCATCATGAAACAAGTTTGGTATATTCACATGCACGAAGATGCGACATTAAAATTAATCAAGATTAAAAGGCCTGTTGAAAATGACTGAGTGTGTCGATGAAAGAATTTAGTAGAAAATGTATCTATTAGTATATCTATTTTGTTAAAACCTAGCCTATTTACCATCATAACGAATTTTATATTTTTTAAACTCGTGTTTACATGTTGTTCATAGTTTGAGGCCATTGATAAAAGTACATTCTAAACTTCGCGATCTCCGTACCCAGTATAATTTCTCTAATCAATCTTGTTAAAAGCTAAAACGTGTTTCTCTCGAAAGGTTTATTTTTAACTTCATAAATTCCACAATGTACGTTTGAAAAACAAATTTGTCTCATTTTTTTATTATTCAATTTAAATTGCCTTGATAGTTTCACACAATGTCAACTTATGTCAACAATTTCATATAACCAAGTTCTTATATACATCCGTACATAATTTGTTTGCGAATATTTACGAGCATAAAAAACATATCGATGATACCAACAAAATTACCAATATTGTTTTTATCTATCATTCGGAAATTCTTCTTACTTTAATACCACTTCATGAAACTTTTACCAAGGGTGATGTACAGTGCAATAAAATGTAGAAAGCAAATCAGAATTTCTTAAGAACACATTTTTTAGAATCCTGCATGCACAGTGTTAATATAGAAAAAATATATAGGTTTATATATTACCACAATCATAGGCATAATGATACATGTTGGCTATATATAAATATAATATATGTAAGAAATATTTAATTCAAATTAAAACACAAAATTAATTTCGTTTTTCATTTTAAAATATTTTTTTCTTAAAACCAAAGACATACAATTATCATACATCTCTGTCAGTGCATAAAAATTAACAAGAATGGACATTGATCAAAGTACAAAAATACTGAAGATCCTAGTTAATACTTTTACTTAAAAAATATATATATACATGTATATTCACAAGCATAATTTTCTAATGCAAGAAATAACAAGTAAAATATCAGTAAATACCATTCTGTTTTGAAAACATACCAATAAAACATACAAGAAATCAATAAACATAATTTTCTGATTTATCTAAAATATGTTAGCACATTTACTTAAGTGCATTTAAGTATATTTTACCTGTAACTTTTGTTTCTTGGGCTTTGGTCCTCTTTTTTTCGGTTGTGCCTCATCGCTGAAATTAAATTTATCAAGCGTTTAATCTTTCTTTTCCTTTTAATGTGCATGTTAAGTCATTGTGTAAACTTCACGCGATCACGATTAAATTTATCAGAGAGTAGAAATGGACTTAATTCGCAAGTAATAAATCAATGCAAATGTGACAGTACACGAGATCAAATTTCATTTATTTTATATGATATAATATTATTACAATGTCAAACATGTGTTTAAATAAAGAACATTTGTGTATAAAATAAATTACAAAGTTAACTTCAATACACAACTGCTTAATTTCTTTAGCGTATTACTTACCTTGAATTAAAAGCAACAATTAATCTAGAATCCAAGATGTTTTCTTCTGGTTCCCACGTGTTGTATCTGATAAATTAAAACATATAAATAAGATATTAATTTAATCTGTCATGAGTTAACATGTAAAATTTCAAATTTAGTAATATTAAACTGATTATTTTAATTACCAAGATAAATAATGTTTACTTACTTTGGAGACCAGCCTTTCCATTTTACAAAATATTCAACTTTAGCCTGCAAGACAAATAAAACAAAATATGAATCGTTAAGTAGGGCGAGGGATGACCGAGCTTGTGGATGTCTCGCGCCAAGATACACAAAGGGAACAAAGGATTCAACATACCTTTCTGATCCTCTTCTTTAGAATACGTTCAGCAGCAAATACTCGTTCCCCCATTTCGTTAATATCCATAATATGCGTAAAATATCAATAAATTCACATTTTATTTATGACATCTTTGCCAATTTAATGTTGTTTACATCCCATAATGCATTTCGGCTGACGTCACAGGCTTGTTCAGTCTGGGGTTAAAAATAAATTATCGGAAAAAGAAAAATAATACAAGTGAACAATTTTGAATTTAAATAAACATGTTAACCAATCGTTTTGAAAATTTAATATACGAAATAAATACAATTTGAAATGGTTATTGGTATTAATTGTTGTGATAAAAAAATGAAGCATTTTGCGTTTGTAAACATAAAGTATGAAAATTAAACACTTATATCGTAAATTTTATATAGGGATTAATATTCGTGTATTTAATTTTAGTGCAAGAATGAATAAGGAAACATAATGAAAATGCAGATCTTCACTATTTACCTTAAGTTGACAAATAGTTTGGAATACTCTTGTAAATTTATTTCATTACGGCATTTATGTCAAGAACCTTGAACGGAATGAATATTTCTGCATTTTTTATTTTTTAAATAGATCGAAGGCAAGTTAGCCATTTTCATATTAATTTTATCATGGCCTGAATTGGTAATGCAGGATTTGGTAACAAGATTTGTTTAAACATTAATAATTTGAAAACATGTCAAAGCATTTTTTATATAAAAAAAATGAGTACCTAAAGAATTAAGCACTATGCAAATATGTCATCGAGATTATTTAATTGTAGTAATTTTCACTAGTATATATATATATATATTTTGATAAATATATTCCCTAAAAAATATTATTATTCTGAGGGGTATTTTATAACGTAAATTATTGTGACAATGCATCTTTTGTCTTCTTGAAAATATTGCATTCCTATTAAAAAGAAAACATTCGAACATGCCGGGACAAACGAAAGAAAATTGGATATAAATATAATTTAATAATAATGTCGAGATTTTCTTTAAAATTTATGATAGTTTAAAAGACATTTGCAATAACTAATTTACATCCATCATTTAAATTAAGGAACTTTAACTAATCCGTGTCCCAATCCCACCACGGAGTCGATTGAAAGATAACATTTTGAAAAAAATCCAGAATTCGTTCGTTGGAACGGATGTCTGTCTATACTTTATGTCTAAGAATGGTTTGTTACAATACATAGCGCACTAGTACATGTGTAACTTAAGATAAATATAGATATAACATTTCAGTACATATTGAAATCAGTTTAATTTTCAAATACATGTAACAATATTCAGACGACAAGGACGTACACGCACTCTAAGATTTTCTAAATCGGCTACCGGGTACTTGTTTTGTCGTCCCAAATTGGCGACGGAAAATAAAACGGCGCAAACAATTAATCCTTTTTTTTTTAAATTTTAACGGAATAAAAAATAACAATAAAACAAAAACTACACATAAACCTTTTTTTGGTTTGGATTAACAAATCAAATGGAAATAGATAAACTGCATGCACGAAAAAAAGGCTTACAGAAAGCTAGGTTTCCAATGAAAAATTAAGTTTCCTTTTATTTTCAGGAGCCTCAAAGTATGCATGGATGAAGCTCTGGCATTTCATAAAGCCCAAGATAAAAGAAATTTTGAAAAAGACCATGACAGCGAAATCATTCAGGAGACAATCTCCCAATCGCTTCAGAGATTTGCAGCTTATTAATTTTTAAATTATTTTGTTAAAACCATGCAATTGCCTTCAATAAATATCAAAGAGCTATTGTGACTGATCATATGTAGTTAAGTCCGAATTACTTTCTTTTCTTTATAACATTTTGTTGAAACTTTTTTACGGTAAGTACCTATATGTCCGTTGCTGTAATCATATTTTTCAAGTGCATGTTATGTTTCTAATGCTATAAACTCACCATAGAAACTGAAATTATTATTTTTTTACCACCTGTATATGTTGACTTTGAAGAAAGATTCATGATTTTCATAGGGTGGGGTATTTTTAGTAATTCGGAATTTATAGGTGTCGGATGTGAAATGTCCCAACAATATAAAAAAAAATAACAAGAAGCAATCATATATCTTTATGAATATTCAAAATTAATCCCTTTTTGGGGGGAAGTAGTGATATAATTTTTTTTTAAGGTAGATGATTTTATGTATATTATTTTTATTCCACAAAATAATCGTTCAGTCGGTTACGTGATTTTTTCAAATGAAAATTTTTACTATTTTAACTCACTGAAAATTTGTATATTCTAATTCTCAGAATACTCATGGACTTATCAAGATTAATGTTTTGCCCCCAAAAAAAGAACCATGTAGGGTATTGGTCAGTGGAAAGTATCACAAAAACTAAACAGAGAAAACATACTTTAGGCTGTATACATATGATATTATCAAATCATTTAAATTTTTGTCAACCATGATGCATTTTCTAACTGTAATGTCATGTTAAAAAGAGAAAAAAGTTGTGAAGGAAAAACACATCTCTTCTTTTTTTTTAAAGCACAAACGTCCATTATAAAATGTCTATTTAAAAAAAGAGCAATTGTCCTATCGAAAAGGGGCCCGTCCAAAAGTGCATACGTCACGTGCCGTCATATACGATGGAAGTTCATATTATTGTCACACGGGTTTTTTTTTGTGTTGTTTTAGGCAAGATTATACAAAAATGCATTTTAATTCCTGAAGATTCTTATAACTACTTACACTCCTAGTATATTGTGTACCCTTATTGAGATATAAACAACAAAATTAGCCATATATTTGAAAATTAAAAAGAAGAATTTATTTTATGTTGAATGACATGTGAATTATTTTTTTGATATGTATATTCACAACACAGATCTTTACTGTAAACGCGTTAAATCAGTTATTTTATCCAAAATAAATTCATGGGCGTATCAGTTTATGTCAATCAACATATTCTTTTAAGTACCGATTACAGTTTGCACCTACTTTACTTCTAATTGATACAGTTGACATTTTGTTCCTTTTTAACATTATTTTAATTGTAATAAGTTTATTGCAAATCAGCATATAATATAATGCTATAGCATCAACAACATATATAATATAGTAAGCGACATAATATAAATGCAAACAGAAAGCAAAATAATAACAAACAAAAAACAAAACCAACATATTAAACAAATAGTATTATATATAATCTACTTTATCAGTTGTGACCGTAGTTTCCAGTTCTCATTTAACAAACAACAAAGTTTTAATACCAACGTTCTTGAACATGTTTGAATAAGTGATAAACATTTTGACATATTAGGCCAAGAACAATAATATCTAGGCAAAAATCTTAAACGCAGATGTCTATAGGCTGGACAAATCATTACAAAATGATATTCATTTTCAATAGCTTTCATATTGCAACATTGACATAGTCTTTCATTACGAGGCACATTATTATATCTACCAGTTTCAATGTTGAGTTTAAGTGAACCACATCTAAGTTGTGTTAAGAGTTTAACATTGACATCAAGAAGTAAATATTTTTCCAAACAAAAGTCAATTTTGAACATTTTCAAAATATCCAATTTTTCACAATCCAACATACTAGAACGCCAGCTTTGTATAAACTGATCATAGAGGCGTAGTTTCAAAACATCATATGAAAAAAATACATTTTCTTGGTTATACCATAAAAAATTATAACCAAGATCATTTAACAAGGTACGAACATTTGACGCCCAGTTTGTTTTACCATTCTCAGCATCATTAACTAACATTTTATATACATTAAATACAATAGGAGGTTTTTTGGTAATAATTTTCAACCAATATTTAAGTATTCTTTGTTTTCTAATAATATGCATTGGCAAATGTCCAAGTTCACCGATAACAGCACATATAGGTGAATTTTTACCAACTTTAAGTACAAATCTACAAAATTTATTATGAACCTGTTCAATGTCTTTGGCATGATGAAACCCCCATATCTCAGAACCATAGCTTAAGATCGATCCAACAAGACTATCGAACATTTCACATTTCTGTTGAGTTGATATGTACAACATCTTAAATGAATTAAATAGTGACGCAAGAGCTTTATTAGCTTGCTGGGATAATCTCTTTTGGGTTTGCTGAAATTTTCCGTTATAGTGAAATAAATTCCCTAGGTAAACAAAAGAGTTCACAACTTTGAGCTCGTGCTTGTCATAATACCAACTGTGATTGACTTGTTGCCATCCATTACGGAATACAATTATTTCAGTTTTATCTTTGTTCACTTCAATGTTCCATTTTGAACAATATTTTAGAAGTTTATCAAGAAGTAGCTGCAGTGCCTCTGGTGTTTTACCGAATAAAACTGTATCGTCAGCAAAAAGTAGCAGATGAATCAAAATACCATTCACACTAACGAAGTCGTCGTTGTTACTTGTTTCAAGCTCCTCAGCAATGTCATTAATGAAAAATATAAAAAGTAAAGGTGATAAAGGCTCACCTTGTTTCACGCCAGAAATATTTTCAAACACTTCCGAAAATTCTCCATCAGTTTTCACACGGAGGCGCACAGTTGCATATATCGACTTTATCATAGTAATTGTTTTGCTACTTATTCCAGAGTTAAAAAGTTTATACCATAATATTCGTCTGTCTACATTATCAAACGCTTTACAGAAGTCAACAAATGCACAGAATAGTTTTTCTTTATTTTGTAAAGTATGAGAAATAATACCATGAAGCACGAAAATTGCATCAATTGTTGATTTATTCGGTCGGAATCCAAATTGGTTTGCTAATAGCTTTTCGTTCTCTTCAGCCCATGTTATAAGACGTTTGTTCAAAATATAAGTAAAAAGTTTTGAAAATATACTGACAAGTATGATTGGTCTATAATTATTTGGGTTTGACAGGTCCCTTTTTTTCGGCACAGAAATAACAATTCCATCACTCCAATTTTCAGGATAATAACCATTATCGAACAGAAAGTTAAAAAGCGTCAGTAGAATAGGCACAAAAAGTTCGGAATCGGACATGAACATTTCTCCTATGATTTTATCGAATCCTGGACTTTTACCCATTCGAAGGTTTTTAAGTGCGTCTTTAATTTCGAAATCTGTGATAGCGCAGTCAAGTTCTTCAATAGAAAGATTATTCACATATGGATCGTTAATTAATTTTCTAATATCTGACGATATTTCTTTTTGGTCACCACCCAAGACGGCTTTAAAGTGCTTGTACATACTGTCCGCATCAACTTTACACGATGATTTGGTTTTTCGTCTAATTTTTGACCAAAATGCTTTTGGTTCCGTTTTTGCCAGTTTGCACAATTCAATACCTTTCGATTTTTTATATTGAAATTTTGCAGAACGTTTAGTCTTGTTATATTTTGTTCGTGCCTGTATATATAATTGTTTGTTTGCTTCATTTCCATTACGTAAAAAGGTATTACGAACTGAATTGAACTGAGCTTTCTCAAGTTTACATCTCTGGTTGAACCACTCATTATGTTTTACTGTCTGATTAAATTCCGTTTCATGGGTCAATCTTGAACTACCGAACACCTCAAACGCACAATTATTGTGATCTGATATGTGTTCGTTATAAGCGTTAACGAACACATATCAGATCACAATAATGTTAATTATTGCACTTAAGGTTCTTGTAGAAGTCCCTATTGCATATCAAAGTTCTTTTTCAATTTATAAAGATATCAATAAAAATATAGTGTTACATTCATATTATTCGTATTTTCCCTTTTCCTATATCAAATGTTTAAACATAATATTTACACAGAATACAAATAAGTGAAATCACAAAAGGATTAAACTCCGAGGAAAATTCAAAACGAAAAGTCCCTATTTAAATGGAAAATCAAAGGATAAAACGCATCAAACGAATGGACAACATCTGTCATATTCCTGACTTGGTACAGGCATTTTCAAATGTATAAAATGGTGGATTAAACCTGTTTTTATAGCGCTATACCTCTCCCTTATATGACAGTCGCATTAAATTCCATTATATTTACAACGATGCTTGAACAAAACAGACATGATAGATAGACTTGTTATATTAGGGGTACAGCAGTCACCACCGTTTCACAATCTCAATTAGAACAAAAGCAAACAAATATTTAACAAAGAAGCACGAAAAAAGCATCTATCAAATTTAACAGCCACATTCATTGCTTTCTTCTTTATGTATTTTAAATCAACGCATAAAGGATTGAAATATTTGAAGTCCTGTGACTGAATGGCAAGGTTCACATTAACTCTAGTGTAGAGTTACTTGTTTGACGCCAGAATGTAAACGTCATACAGGAAGATATATAAAACAATTTTGTCGTTCAAAGTATTTTTTAAGTTATTATAGAACAATACCATAATGGCATTATAATAGAACAATGACATGTGACATAATGGCGAGATGTTTAAAACTACAGAGCCACGTTATATGTACCAAAGAAACACAAAAATTCACATGTACAAAACACACCAGCAAAAATGACAGATAATACGAACAACAAATTGACGGGATGTATAAGTACCGAGCCACGTCAAACGGATATCACCAAAAACAGACCAAACAGTAAAAGTAATATTAATAATAGAACGAAGACATATAAAAGAACAAATATAACACGTTATTAAGGTAAGGTTTGCATGAAACCTGGATTTTTTTCTTAGTTATATTATACAAATATGATACATCATTTTGTTCAGGGAGGAGTACCCAATCATTTAATGAAAAAAAATCGAACATCGCCCGTCCCGTTTTTTCAGGTGAAAAGCTCAAAATTCCGATTTTTGACGATTTTTAGGGAACATTGTATTTGAATTTTTCTGAAATAATAATGTATGCGAGTGACTATAAAAAAATAAAACTAAATAAAAATGTATAAATAATTGTGGTCCATTCATTAATAATAAATTTTAATTAAAAATATCATGAACAAAATCCTAAAAACAAGATTTTTTATTTTTGGGTTTAAAAAAAACCCGTTGCCATGGCAACAAAAAGCCAAAAACATCCATTTTCGGGGTCCACCGTTTTTGTAAAAAACTATGAACTTAAGTAATTAACTATTTGCATTATAATGAGCTAATAAAATTGGTATGTCCCCGAACTTGTTTTTTTACGGAAATGGCCGTTATATGTGTTCATCTTGTCATTTCTGTAAAACACAAAAATATTTTTTTTTGTTGATCTGCAAAGAAGAAAGTCATCTTTAATAGCATCTTTTCACAAAGAATAATTTTGTCTTGTAACACTTTGGGATTGACCATAATCAATGAGAGAAAACAGTGATTAACTTAGGGATGACATCAAAAGATCAATGTAGGATGACAAACTTAAATCAAATAATTTGGGATTGGGGGGGGGGGATAAAAGTTGCTGCAAGTTTTGTTAATTTGACATCGATTTTACATATATCCATACCGGTTAATCAATTTTCCAAAATTAAGTTAAGAGGGGGAGGAGAAGGGTCAGTGAACAAACTATGTGAATTAAGTTTAGTTTTTTTTATCCTACATTAAACTTTTGATGTCGTCCCTTAACTTTTATGCCCCCAACTATCAGTCGGAAGGGGAGGTGTTTAACTTTGGTCATACTTGTGTATTAATATATAAGATGATAAACAACGTTAGTATGCGGAATCAATACAGCAAGACCATCATGTATTATTTGTGAAGTTAATACGGAATATTTATCAACAAGGTCTTCCGATGAACTTTTTTTTAGAAAAAAGACAAGACATTCTCTGACATATTCCAGGGGCCTGTTTCACGAAGCTATCCTAAGACATGTCATAAGATATATCTTAGGACATATCTTATGATCCTCTTATGACTATCCTAGGACATATCTCAGACCTCGTCTCGAAGCTGTCTTAGGATGGTCTTACCATAAACTATTGTATTTACAGTTAACGTATTAATTGATATAATTAGATTTTGCAAAATTAATATAAAAAAATGTAATATGTATAAAAATTAACTACATGTATTATAAATAATTCACCAATATATATGAACGAAATTCGGGAGGGGGGGGGGAGATTAATTATGACATTTTTTTTTGTACAAGTGTGTTGAATTCATTTTCCACTGTATTGGTTCAAAATGTAAAAGGATAAAATCGTGCATTCTTGATATCTATACATTGAATTTTCATTGTTGACAAATCATGACAATCCGTCAATTTATAAAGATTAATTGATAAGCAGGAAAAGGAGGATAGATAATTATATAATATCAAGATTAGTTGCAAATTTAATATAAAAAATGAGTGTAGTTTATATAAATAAACTTATGATTATCCTAAGACCATCATAAGACACCTCTTGTGTAGTCCTAGCTTTTTGACCAACTTTAAGAGATGTCCTAATTTAGGACCACGTTGTGAAACCCACTTATGACTAAGATATGTCATAAGACCATCCTAAGACATGTCTTAGTCCAAAGACAGCTTCGTGAAACTGGGCCCTGGTTATAAACTTTCTGCTCAGACACTGGTGACGTTTTACTAAGTCTGAGTAGAAACTGCAAGCTCTTGAATGTCGAATAAGTTGGGAAATGTATATCCCATATGCAGATGAAGTTGGTGTATTGCTACTAAGGCGGGGGAAATTGATAATTGTTAAATTAAAATCATCTCATTTGTCATAGATTCTGGTACTGAGATGACTGTGTATGACGAAATGTATATATGTATACTTTAAAATTACAAATTCCTGATATGTCTATGAGTTCTAACACTATCATCCCCTTTTATACAATGAAAAGTATTTTTATGACTTTTATTTTCCTCCAAAATCTCCCGTTCGTCAGTCTCTAATGCGCCCTAGCTCTGTCATCCAAAATTTCCATTGTATTGTTGTTTTCTTTCTTTCCACCATTTCTACATAAGAAATTGCCTGTACCAAGTCAGGTATATGTCAGTTGCTGTCAATTCGTTTGATGTGTTTGGGCTTTTGATTTTGCCATTTGATAAGGAACTTTTCGTTTTTAGTTTTTCTCGGAGTTTGGTATTTTTTTTTATTTTACTTCTTCCGAAAATGCACGCGGTCTTTACAATGACAGCGATAACTATGTCTCACGATCTTTATTTGGCATACAATTATGCGCAAGCACTTGTGTTTTTACATCAATTTTTTGTTTAAAGTATACCAAATCGTCTCTCCAAAATTCGTCTTGTTCTCATATACATTTCGTTGTAACATTGCTATAGAAGAGGGGCAAAAGATACAAAAGAGACATTCAAACTCATAAGTCGTAAATAACCTACACTGACAACGTCATGGCAAAACAAATGAAAAAAAAAGACAACCAATAGTACACAAATCAAAACATAGAAAACTAAAGATCGAGGAACACGACCCGACCGGTAGAAATGTTAATTATAAAATTCACAAATTCGTCAAAAAGGTTGAAAAACATTTGTATAATATCGTCTTCGGTGTGAAATCCAGAAAGATTTTCACAAAGAAAAAAAATTCGTGACCTAAATCAAATTTTTTTAATTTTCAGCTCTCAATTTTAAAAGTAGTAAAACACTGTTTGATAATGGGATGTTGTCGATCTTTCAATTTTGCATGATGAATGGGGATGTAGAGTATTTAAATGATTTACTATTGCAAAATTGTCATCTTTTTTTTTCCATAGAAGATTTTGGTCATTAAACTTTACTGGCTTTCTAATAAAAGTAATCGGGTTTGAGCATTTATGTTGAAGGTATTTCGAACACAACGTCATAAAATTTATAAAGACTTAGTGCTGTTTTAATTTTTCAGTAGTTCTTTTTATAAAAAAAAATCTAAATCTAATTGACTTCACTAGCTGGTATAACTCAGCACATTATTTTTAAGGTTATATTTTACATATTGACACAATGGAAGTAACAATTTTAGAAAGATGCTTAAGGGAAACATCTTGGTGTTCCTGCAGTATATCATCTTTTATACGAGATTTTGAAGAGTTTTTTGCATTCAATATCAACAAGTGAGATTTATCGTCCTTTTTATGCTTGCACCTAAAACAGAGAAGGACGGATTCGTAATTTTTTCGTGCATGATGTGTGTGTATAAAATAAGGCGACAGTAGTCTACCGATGTTCAAAATTTATAAATCGACAATCGAGATAAATGTAGGTAACAGTAACCAACATAAACATGAACTCTATATAACGATAACAAGAACACGTGTGTCGACATAGCAAATTTATGTTGCTTTAGATGCAACAACAGCTATGCGAATCCATACCTAGTAAAAATGTCACAATTGGAAACGGAACACATAGGTAAAATCGAACTCGGACAACTATACTTGTATCTAAGATCTTAGGTGGCAGAAACATATCGCTATTGACTTGAGACACCCGAACATCGCATCAATCATCAAATTCGTGATGGTAATCGTAAAACGTATGAAATGTCGATTTAGGTTGTTCTTTCTCATAACTCTTTGGAGCAGGTTTTTATTGCCACAAACAGGAACCCTGTCAATGAAGTCCGTATGTGGGAATATACATGAGCGAAACGCATTTACAATGACATGTGAACATCATAAGATCATGAACCAAAAGTTATACTGCTGTCGCGGAATTGAATGGTTACAAATTGTACGTTGAAATATTCCCCTTTGTTCATAGAATCTAGTTCATCTTCATCTCAGTTAATTTGGAGGAAACGTACAAGATATGAAGAAGACTTTCTACTTTTGGTAGAATCCTAAATCTTCGTTCACTGAGATACACTTCACAGAATAAAATCACTCATTAAAGTGTTGTCCGTTGAGTTGGATTCAAAGAATGGCTGTGAATACTTTGTTAGGCAAACCAAATGACTTTTGCATATATAAAAAATAACTTAAGTGGATCAGGGTTTTCGATATCACAAACTGGTCAAAACATTTACTAAATTTTATCACCGGTATAAGGAAATAATTCGTAAATATAACTCAACATGCAGACATCTTATACGTTCAGGTATTTCACATCCAAAATTTTATGGAAATATTCTTTATAAAGCACAAAAATGTCAGTATTCTCCTCAGAAACTAACAAAACCTTTAAATATACTTATTAAAAGGGGATATAGTTACGATACTGTTGTCAGGTCATTAAAGATTGCATATTTTGGCTTTAACATTGATTCACTGATAGGGTCTTTGCATCGGAACTAAACACATTTATTTCTAAAAAAACAGTTGTTGGCATGACACGGGTTATGTTCTTCTCATATATTTTATGATAGTATGATACTAAACCCCTAACGGGAGGGATTGTACCTGATTTTCATATGATGAAGACATAATCTTTCAATCAGTTTAATTGAGGTCTGGAGCTGGCATGTCAGTTAACTGCTAGTAGTCTGTTGTTATTTATGTATTATTGTCATCTTATTTATTTTCTTTTGTTACATCTTTTGACATCAGACTCGGACTTCTCTTGAACTGAATTTTAATGTGCGTATTGTTATTGTTTTACTTTTCTACATTGGCTAGAGGTATAGGGGGAGGGTTGAGATCTCATAAACATGTTTAACCCCGCCGCAATTTTGCGCCTGTCCCAAGTCAGGAGCCTCTGGCCTTTGTTAGTCTTGTATGATTTTAAATTTTAGTTTCTTGTGTATAATTCGGAGTTTAGTATGACGTCCATTATCACTGTACTATTATGCATATTTTAGGGGCCAGCTGAAGGACACCTACGGGTGCGGGAATTCTCGCTACATTGAAGACCCATTGGTTGCCTTCGGCTGTTGTTTGCTCTATGGTCGGGTGGTTGTCGCTTTGACATATTCACCATTTCCTTTCTCAATTTTATTGTTTGCTGGAACAAGATATTTATCACGAAAAAAAGAGGACGTATCCCAATATCATATAATGTTTGTAGAGATTTAGAAACCCGCATCATATTTTTAATGAATTTCTGAATGCATGACCAAACAATTTTGATCTATTCAGATAAAAAGCCTGGTTTATATCTGTGTCCCTCTTTGCCGATTTTCTTGCACAGTCATTAAATACAACCATTAGAAACATGAATTTCCTTTTTTTCTGGTATTAGAGACAACAGAAGGTTGCCAGGTTTAAATATAGAAAACCTTTTAAGATTATACAGATCCACTTCAAAAACCTAAGGGAATCACATGAACTTAAAAAAGAGCGAGAAAAACTGCATCAACAGGGATGAAAAAAAGAACTTAATTCAGATGACTGTATTTTAAACTCAAACGAGTAAAGGTCTCTGATACTCGTTTGTGGTCAAAATCTTGAATGGAATGCATTTTGCGTAGGTATACAAGAAATGTCGAGTGTTTTTTTTTAATGTGAAATTTTTAAGTAAACAGTATTGTTTTCTGTAGAAAATATTGCTAATGATAGTACCTTATTGGTGAATTCTACTTAAAGGAATGCGTATTTCGTCGCTTTTGAAAGTAAGATTTTGTAAATTTCATCAGTTTGTGATTCGATATATTAACAATTACTGAGAACAGCATGTACTTTGAAGAATTGGTTTCAATAACAAGAGTTTGTTTTAATGTATATTGAGATATAAAACAATTCGGCATTAATGTGATGAGTTGAAAATCGCAATTTTGCCATATAGGATGGGTGAGAAAACTATAAACGTTTATTCAAAGACACATTTTGTCAAAATATTCCGTGTTCTCGAGCTGAACATCTTTCTAATTGTCAAACAATAAGGTGGGTAGTGTATTCTTATACTCAGTACTGGCATTGGTAACCATTTTTGTGAACTTCAGAAATAGAATACAATATAATCTGATATGAATATTTTTTATATAATAATTTGATTAACAATTCAACAGGAACAATCAAAATAATTAAGCTGAAGCACTTCCTAATCATCCGCATCACTATAAATAACACACTATGATTCCCATAGCACATAGACTTGCAAATTACCTTGCTGGATTATTTGTAAGGACAACGTACGATAGGTAACACGTACTCTACAAAGTAAGCGCTATAATTATGCACAAAGATAATAAATAACCCGGATCATGATCATTGAGTTGTTTTATGAACATCCGGGTACATTATATGTGTAGTCACATGTTTTTTGACGTGGATTAAAGGCTAGACCAGGACCACATGCTCCTTTGTAAGACACACCATCAGAACATTCTATAAATCCTCTACAATTCGCGCTTTCTGGATATATTCCATTTGTACGACTTGCACAGAAATCTGCAAACATATCATTGTTTCCAAACACTGAAATGAAAATAATATAAAAGTCAGTGTTTAAACATTAAATATCAAAGATAATTTTCGCATATTTGATCAATTGGTTGGAAAATTGTTGTTTGCCACGTCCATTTAATCGATTGGTGGAAGGATCGCTGTTTGCTACGGACTAAACATGCGATACGTTGCATAATTAATGTTTCCTTACAATCTTTGACGTAGCTGAAATTCTTTACTTAAAAGAAAACAGGTATTACTTATTTTCAGGCTTTATTTGTAGAACATTATCTAGTTCATGATTAGATTTTTGATAAATCTACAATTCTATATTATAATCTGAAATACATATTTTAATTCTACAGGTATATTGTTAAATTCAATCACAAAAGAATAATTATTTTTGTTTTAATTTGATTAATCTTTTTCAGAAAAAATACCGAAGTTCTGATCAATAAATTACTTACAACTCATGAAGAACGGCATTTCGTTATCAATCATAGATACCCAATCCCATGCACTACGATGCTGAGTTGTTCTTGGGGTGGTTGGAGCCGGTGGTGGTGGTCCCTGCGCAGGAGCATCGAAATTCCAACCTCTAGTTGAAGTTGACTGCTTTGGTGGTGGTGGGTGCCATGTTGGAGGTTCTGGTCTATGCACAGGGGGTCGTGGTGGTGGACCTGGTTCATTTATTGTATGTTTTTTCGAAGATTTCTGCCCTGGTCTTTCAGCTTTTTTGGAAGATCTAACTTTTTTATCGGTACATTTTACCTTCTTTGGCCAATCACAAAAGTTATGTTTTGCATTAAATTTAAGACCTGAAGCACAATTGAACTTAAAGGCAGTTCCATCTGTACACATATAGTACTCTGAACATGATGTTGGACTAGCAAAATATCCATCGTTACCCTTTGTGCAAGAAAAATCTTTACTGTTTGATCGTAGCTGATCTGTGAAATACATGTTATTTAGAATATATATAAAATATTTTATCATAAAAAAGAGGTTGTATTGATCTTAATATCAAGTTGAAGAATGTACTTAGAGTATTGATTGATTCAAGGTTGGTTGTTTTGTGTTCTTTGGTCACTGACATTTTATTTCTAGCAAAGCAAACTACATGTTTCAAATATATTTACATTATTGAATTTACTTTTCTTAAACATGCAATTGTCATCAAAACATATTCTTTTGAAATAAGATAATTATCGTTTTTCTTTCCTGCTTCTTTATGTTCTGCTTCTTTATGTTTTTTTAAGTGTCTTTCTGTCACGTAATGTTGTCTTTTTAGTGCCATTTTTAACATTGCCATATAAGCGGAAGGTTAAGTTATCCATAAAACCATGTTCAACCCAGGTTTTTTTCCTAAAATGTCCTCTGCCATGTCAGTGATATGGCAATTTGTGTTATCAAATAATCCGTTTCTGTGTATGTTGGCATTTGTTTTTGTTGCAGTTCAGTGTTTCTGTTGTTCACTTGTATTTGATGTCTTTCCTTCGGTTTTAGTTTGTTACCCGGATGTCCTTTCGCTCAATCGACTTATGACTATTGAACAGCGGTAATGTTGATGGGAGTTTTTAACTACTTTGACTGTCTATACATCCCTCACACGATCGGTCGGAAAAGCGGTATATTATAGTTGCCTTTACTTATAACTTACCGACGCTTTCAATGTGTTGTTGTTGTCTTGGAGGTCTAGGATTTACAACCTTCCTGACGGCCACCTGTGTTGGTATTATCTTTTGTTTTCTTCTTCGTTTAGGTGTATGTCTTGGTGGAATGTATAGTTCTGGTACGTTAGGTATATCCACTTTAGGTGTCTGCCTGGGTGGAATGGGATTGTAAATTTCTGGAACGTTGGGTGTATTCAGCATTGGTTGTTCAGGCCTGTTAAATATTTTTATAAATTTAGTTTCATTCTAAAACCAAATAAACAAACCCCACATATTGTCATTTATACTTCTAATCTCATTGCTTTTCGGTGGTCTACTTAAAATATAAATATGTTAAATTCATTGTTTAAAACAATTATACCGTTACATTTTAAGCAAATACATAAGCTTTTAAAAGTTGTAATGCCTTTGTTTCGTTTAGTATTCTGAATGTTAAATTTCCTAACTAATTACCAGTGGAATAATTCATAAATGAATGTAGAAGTAACGATAAAAAGCCATCATCCCAACAACGCAAAAAACAAAACGACATCGAGAGGTAAACATATGGTCTTCAACACTAGACAGGTGTTTATGCAATTTGACTGGCTCAAAATAACCCCTATTCTAAACAGTTGTAAATAGATTTAACAGCGACTAGTTGCGTTGCCACAGTTGTAGTAAGGGAATTTCAGAACATTTGTTTTACAGTGTAATTTCAATTAAATACGTTGTATCTTTATCTAATGCTAGACAATTTCATGATCATCTTTGAAAAAGCATTGGGTATGACTATTGATGTTTTCAATGGATACTTACTGGTACCTTGATCCTTCTATCTCTTGATTTATTCTCTTCAGTAAAGGATATGTGCCTTGGCCGCATGTTCCTTTAAAATCGTCAAGGTCTAAAGCCCATACCATGATACCACCAAATCTTTGTTGTTTGACATACTGAACCTATAAATACAAGAAAAAACAGCACCTTGTCATTTATTCATAAGCTGCGGTTTGTGTCTCAGATTGACATTACTACTAGTATGATATATTCAATGATCTAATGGTGTTTGTTTAAAAAACGATTTGATATATAAAAATCTAGGTCTAAAGTCCTAACCATGATACCACAATTTGTTTGTTTGATATATTGAAACCATCAATAAAAGAAAAATATAACCTTGTCACTAGCTATTTCATAAATACTACAACAGATGTTCAGCAACCTATCGGTTTATGTTTTTTTTTAATTGAATGCAAGAACTCCTGATGAAAAAATCGTTATAACAAACACAAAATTAAATGCAGTTAAAATGCATTCATGCAATTTATAAAATATTATCCTGTATCGGACAGAAAAGTACATGTTCAATGTCAATATTAAACTTTATGATATGCATATTTAGTTCGCCGATTTGTCGGTAAAATGTTTTGTCATCAGGAAATGTTTATGAGAATGGTAACAAAATTCAAACATTTTAAGTAATATAAAATGACGAGGACATAGCATAATAATTCATAAAAAAACACCTCAAACAGTCATTTATTCAAATCACCGAGGCAGTCTCGTGACAATGTGTTTGCATCGAGTGTGGGTCTTGGAGTCTATCAACAGACGGGTCAAACCAAGATTTAAAAAAATGGATTTGGATGCATTGTTCGCTAAACGCTCTGTATTTAGGAGTAAGAGATCAGGTCGGAGTCAGTATATTGTGTCCGGTATGGTGACATTTCTCCCTGCAGATTGTATTATTGTGAACTAGAACATTAGAAAATCCGACTCAGCGTGTGGGTGTAGTACAAAGCATAGTTTATTTACATATCCCATTACCATGTTCTCGTTCTAAATATGCATTTCACTTGCCGCTGGACATTAAACATCCATCATCATTTATTCGAATTCGTTTTTTAACTATATGAATTTTAACATTATCAAAATTGACAGAAAAAAATCCGATTGTCACGAAACTTAAAGATGATCTATGCATCAGAATGCTAAATAACATAACTTGATTGATATCATATTAAATAATATCACCTACAACGGTATAATGAGATTAATGACATGATTTTAAGATACAATGGCATTAAGATATATGGTGTTATTATTAAAAGAGCAACCAAAACTTACATTTTAAGGTCTATGTAGTATATGTTCTTTAATAAGAGCATAAAACCACACAATGAAATAGCTTGAAATGGTCTGATATTCACAGAAAATTTCAAATACTTAAGACACTAAGTCTGTCTTATCGAAACCCTTCAGCTTTATGATTTTTCTGACATTTTAAACTTTTCTTCAATCGTGCATCACTGATGAGTCTTTTGTAGACGAAAAGCGCGTCTGGAATACAAAGGTTTAAGTCTGGCATCTATGTTTAGTTTATTTTTTTAGTTACATATTTGTTTGTTTTTATAGCGATTAAGATTATAATGTTCACACAATTGACTGCTTTACCATAATTTTTCACATTTTTACCTATTATAAAATTGAGAATGGAAATGGGGAATGTGTCAAAGAGACAACAACCCGACCAAATAAAAAACAACAGCAGAGGGTCACCAACAGGTCTTCAATGTAGCGAGAAATTTCCGCACCCGGAGGCGTCCTTCAGCTGGCCCCTAAACAAATATATACTAGTCCAGTGATAATGAACACCATACTAATTTCCAAATTGTACACAAGAAACTAAAATTAAAATAATACAAGACTAACAAAGGTCAGAAGCTCCTGACTTGCGGCGGGGTTAAACATGTTTGTGAGAGCTCAACCCTCCCCTATACCTCTAACCAATGTAGAAAAGTAAACGCATAACAATACGCACATTAAAATTCAGTTCAAGAGAAGTCCGAGTCTGATGTCAGAAGATGTAACCAAAGAAAATAAACAAAATGACAATAATACATAAATAACAACAGACTACTAGCAGTTAACTGACATGCCAGCTCCAGACTTCAATTAAACTGACTGAAAGATTATGATTTCATCATATGAACATCAGGCACAATCCTTCCCGTTAGGGGTTTAGTATCATACCATCATAACATATATGAGAAGAACATAACCCGTGTCATGCCAACAACTGTTTTTAGAATAAATGTGTTTAGTTCCGATGCAAAGACCTTATCAGTGACTCAATATTAACGCCAAAATATGCAATCTTTAATGACTTGACAACAGTATCGTAATTATATCCCTTCTTAAAAAGTCTATACAAAGGTTTTGTAAGTTTCTGAGGTGAATACTGACACCTTTGTGCTTTATAAAGAATTTTTCCATAAAAAATTGGATGTGAAATACCTGAACGTATTAGAAGTCTGCATGTTGAGCTATATTTACGAATGATGTCTTTATACCGATGATAAAATTTAGTAAATGTTTTGACTAGTTTGTGATATCGAAAACCCTGGTGTAATAATTTTTCAGTAATACATAAATTTCTCTCGTTAAAATCTAAAACATTGTTACATACACGAGCGAATCGTACAAGTTGAGATATATAAACACCGTCTGTTTGTCTGTTTGTTTTGTACACACATCGTTGTCAATGTAAGGGAATTTTATGCAACTGGCATACAAATGAGAGGTTTATCTAGCTATAAAGCCAGGTTTAATTAACCATTGTCTTCATACCGACCGTCCAAGGGCTGTATAGTCAGTCAAGGTCGTTAAAAACTTCCATAATCAACATTTTCTTCTTAAGAAAATGCCTGTACCAAGTCAGAAATATTACAGTTATTATCCACTCTTTTGATGTGTTAGAACTTTTGATTTTGACTTTCCGTTTTGAATTTCCTCGGCATTCGGTGTTTTGTGATTTTATTTTATTAAGATTAATATAACGAATATATTTTACCTTAATAGACAGACTATCAACGTCATCATATCCGACCCATTGATCATCCTTCACCAAGTATGGTACTTTTTGTTCGTTGATGTAATACTTCTTGCCTCCATTTTTCATCATATCACAAACCTTTATTAAAAAGGAAAGATGTACATACGACACTAGTTAAAAGCCCAATGATAATCCAATGACATTTTTCAGAGTATCACAAACCTTTATAAAAAATGGTAACATTTATTCTACATAAGTTAAAGCCCAGTGATAATTCAATGACATTTTTCATATTACTTATATGTTTAGATATTCTACATTTGTTAAAGCCCAGTGACATTTTTCAGAATATCACAAACCTTTATAAAAATTGGTAACATTTATTCTAGTGATAATTCAATGACATTTTTCATATTACTTATATGTTTAATGTAAGAAGATGTGGTATGATCATTCAAACCCACTGTTCACCAAATATCAAAAGTACAACATTGTTATAATCCTGGTACTTTTGATAACTATTAGCAACTTCAGATCGGAAACACTGACGGATCTAGAAATTTTAATAAGTGGGGGCCCACTGACTGCGCTAAGAGGGGGCCCGCTCCAGTCACGCTTCAGTGATTCCCTATATAAGCAACCAATTTTTTTCCCAAAAAGGGGGGGCCCGAGCCCCCTTGGCCCCCCTCTAAATCCGTCTCTGGGAATATGGTTTTCAACAATGATTAAAAACCATATCGTTACTATATAAAAGTATTTAAAAATCTACAAATGTGACTCCAGCATGGTCAAATACGACCTGTGACCTTTGAGGGCGGTGGAGGGCGACCTTGCGATCTGACCTCTCATTTACATGGACCTGTGACCTTTTAAAATGTTTAAAACCGAGAATTGGATCAGTTCAAACTGTAAAGGGTCCTAAAATGTTACCAGGAAAAATGAGACAGTTTATAAACGTGATATTGTGATCGAAAGAAATATCCTACTGAAACCCCTCAAAATGTAGATAGATAACAAGACAATAACAATCAAAACCGAGGAGTAAACAAAGACTCACAAAACCAAAGGACATTTACATCAACAGTTATAAATAATAAATAAGAAACAACACGAACTCCACTAAAAACCGGGAGTGAAATCAGGTGCTCCGGAAGGGTAAGCATTTCCTGCACCGTATACGGCACCCGTAGTGTTATTTCTTTGTTCAGTTCGGTAATGATGGAAGGTTATTATGACTGAGGAAGAATATCAGATATGATTTCTGACACACTTTTATCATAATGACCAATCAGCTAATACGAAAAAATACAACAAAAGAGATCATTTACTGTGTAGATAAAAAAAAATGTAAATGGTATGAGTGCCAATGAGACAACTCTCCATCATAATGTGTAAAACGGTAAACAATTATAGGTCAAAGTACGGCCTTTAACACATAGCATTTGCTCGCATCGAACAGCAAGCTATAAAGGACCCCGAAATGACTAATGTAAAACAGTAAAAACAACGGTCAAATCTATATAAAACGAAAAAGACAGAACAGGATCCTGATTTAGGACAGATCCATACAAATGCAGCGTGTTTAAACGTTTTATCAGGCGCCAACCTTCATCATAACCTTAAACAGAAGCGTAATATTACAACATGAACTGTTTTTATCGAAGTCACGTTGACATATAAACAGCATCTGCTTTTATCTACATGTATATGTAAATCTTGACTGATGTTCATAAGCTATACTTTATATTCAATCATAATTGTTCATTTATGTTTTATAAATGACAATGTGATTCGAATATTTAATAATGCTTAATTGAAAGTCTTATAACTGGTTTAAGTTATATCATTAATATCTCATTGCACTTATACACGATAAGTGTTTTGTAATTTTGAAATGTTGTCATATCTACTATGTTGAATTTATCTGCAAAATGTAAACACTTTTCAATCGGTTCTTCATCCTGTCTATACTTATATTATTGCATTGCCCAATGTCATGTTTTCCTCAGATTGTTAATTACATCTTTACACTAAATTTTAATTGGATGTGTACTGGTTGATATTTAAGTCTACCATGATAAAAATAATTTACTTAATAATAGTTGTCATTGGTTTTGAAGCTGCGAGTACTCCCAGATCGGTACGTAGTTAGTTTATCCTTATTGTAAGTTACTTAAAGTTCGTACTAATGTTAATTTAACGAGGCGAGCCTTTTTCAACTGTTTTTGTTTGTGTAGTTGCGAAGTAAAGAACAAAGAACATTGCTCGACAGATTTACTAAATCACTTCCGATTTTTCTCGGGTTTTTTATTTGCATTTGTCAAAAGCATAGTTATATAATTACCTCATAGTATGATAAGAAACCAGCTTCACGTGTATATTTTCCAGCAAGCCCTTTTCCCTTTGTTTGCGCTCCAACGTCATGTACATTACGATCTTTTAATGTAAACGACCTCCCGTACAATCCCATTCCAATATTAAGCTTGGACTTTGGTACACCCATTTTATTCCAATAATTAGCAGCCCAGGCCTACAAAATATAAAAAAAATAAACTTATTCTGTGGAGTCTTGAGCAAAAAGTTATAAATTTCATATTTTCTAAAAATAATACTAGTAAACCTAATTTTGATAGAGTCTTGGAAATGTCGTCGAGACAGCAAGATTGCAATAACTCACGGCAGGTTTAAAAATCATAGTTTCACCATGTCTCTTTGTCTAATATTTATATGATGATGCAAGTATTTGTATCTAGACAGTGTGTTTGAACAGTCATTAAACGAAACCAAAATGGTTATTTCAAAAATAGCGAAGCTCAGCTGTTCAAATATTGAGTTTCCGATTGAGACAGGTCAATGATCAGGTGTTCCTGCAGAGAAAAAAATGTGACCATATGGAAGATGAGTTTCACTGTTTATTCATACGTAACAATTCAACAATTTCTCGAATTTAGAAATAATTTCATTCCCTTATATGACAGCAGAAATGAAGCAAAGGTAAACACGAGTGCATGTTCTATTACTGCATAAAATATTGCTACATACTCTGAACAATGATCGAGCTAATAAAGTGTCTAGTTTTGTCGTGTTTTACCTATAATTTTCAAATATCCATATGCTTATATAATTTACCAGATTAAGATATCTTTCATCCCCTGTTTCTCCACTTCTAGCAAATAATGGACTATTGTGTCCAGTTGTAGTCTCCCAGCTTCCATGAAGATCATAAGTCATTATACTAATAAAGTCCATTAATCTAAGATAAAAAAAAAAGCTGTAAATTATTTTAAACTTAGGTCATTATGATAGTCATAAAGGGTAAAAAAAATATTTTGAGCTGTAAATTCATTTATAGCTTAATGTTCCTTTAAAAGGTACATAAGATCAATTTCCAATTTTTTCTAGCATTTAAATAGATAGAATTCGGAAAATGTATACGTTTCCTAAAGACATCTGCAAAATGTTCAACAACCATCAATGATATGTGGTCTAAGAGAAAAACAAAGTTGAGCTGTAGTTGGTTTTATAACTTGATGTGCATATTAATCAAAGCGAATGGGACATATTCTTTTCTAGGATGGCAATGGATAAAACTCGGACAATTTATGCATATGCTAAAGAAATCTACTTAAATGATTATGAATGAAGATTGAAGAATCATAAATGATCTGTCTGCTTTGATTTTTTTTTTTTGATACATGGAATCATTAATATACAGAACCAGTGCTAATGAACTCTTAATCATATGTATTCAGAACATTTCGTTGTTCCTGCTATACTTTAATTTCCAGATTTCAGAATACACAGAGTTTATAATGCACTATATATGTCGTTCCTTTATTTTACCTTCCGATGGCAGCGACATCATAACCACTGTCTATATTTTTCTTCCCAGCAGCCACTGCGGCAGTAATCAAAAGACGTGATCGTCCAGTGGTACGTGCATCTCTATCAAATGCATCTCGTAGTTGCTGAAAATGCATATATTTTCAGAGATTTATTTTTTAATCATCATAATTAGTGTTCCTAAACATTACTATGTGAGTGTTACTACAAAATTCAAACTGCATGTAGTTTCCATATGAAAATTAAAATTAATATATTCAAAGCTATTGGTTAAAAACGAAAGGCGGAATATACATGTAAGTTTACTTTTTCAGCCCGAGAAAACAGATATTACGTAGTCCATTAAAATGCAAATAATAAAATTTGCACCTGCTCTATCCAAGAACTATTTTTACAATTGATTTGTACTACTTTTTGGATAAATTACATCAAAACTATAGATAAGACTACAAAGGGGGTATTAAATGCATTTTGACAGCTTCAGACATATAAATTCTTGATATTTCAAACTATACCAAATCACCACTTTACCTAAACAAGAAACTTTTTTCTCTTGTAATTCCATTCTCCTAACTATTTTATGCATAAAATATGAAAAGAAAATTTGGAGGTTGCATGAAAAAAATATTTAAAACTGTCCACAATAGGGATTCCATCTGGAAGACAACGAAAATCAAAGGACGATAACTGTGTCAGAATTAGTTTGTTCTGAAATACCCCGAAGAATTAATTTCCTTTAGTTGATACATTTTTTCAATTTTATGTAAAAAAGTACATAATTTTTATGTACTCACTTGAACCAATAAGGTAAATCTATTTTTATCGACAGGAGGACTTCCTCTATTCGCAGGATATTCCCAATCTAAATCGAGACCATCAAAGTTTCTCTTTCTTAGGAAATCAATAGCACTTTGGGCAAATTCCTGCCTGGATTTTGATGTTTTCACCATTTGTGTAAATGGTTCTGATCCCATATTCCATCCTCCAATGGCAAGGAGGGACTTTATTCTTGGATTTTGTGTTTTTATTGCATTAAATTTTGCATACCTACAAAAAAAGTATAATTTTCATATTTTGAACATCTTGAGGCCTGAAGCAATTTCATAAAATAAAATGAAAATTCATTATGTTTATGATGGATCGTGGTGATGAATGTTCTATGCTTGTGGTGTGCATATATTTTTTTCTTTCCATTACTTAAGTAGAAATAACGGCCGTACATTGAACTGTTAGAAAGAATTTGGACGAAGAACAATATATCTTTCGTTCACCAATTTATTTTAGTTTGTGGTCTCTTAGATTTGTTTCGTTTTTTAACTTTTTTTCTCTCTCGAAAAAGTCCATAAACTGATGTCAAATAAGTCAAAGATTAAGGGAAGTTAGAGCATGAGATTCTAAGATGAAGATATTTTCTAAATGAAAGTTGCTTCCCATTGGAAACTAAAAAGGTGATATAAAGAAGAACCCTGATCACTAGTACCATCTATTTTGGCACCTCGAGGTCTCACGCTAATTATTATATGTTCCTTTATTTCAACATAACATATTTTAAAACATATTAATTGTGTTACATTGTTTAAAATAGTAGACAGATTGTCCCATAAATAACTTCCAGATATTCTAGTTTTTAGAACAAAAAGCATATTATCATGCAACACTTAATTGTCTGGTTGTTCTAAAATTAACCTGATGCATATATCTAAATACATTGAGATATTTCGGGGTTATTTATTGATGTACTTAAAGAACTAAAACTGCTTTTCTATATTCATATTCATGCTATTTTTTCTATATGAGGACCTTGATGGAGGTATCTCATTATTCTCTATTATTTTTATATAAGCACCCATATTTTTCTTTTTTTTGGGGGGGGGGGGGGGGGGAGGGTGCTATATATTACTCTATTAATTAAATTTTTGGTCCTTTATTTTGCACGTTTTGTCTATTATTAACTATGCTGTAAACACCATCTAGACCCTCTTATATAAATTTTGTTTTTCTATAATCATTTTCTATTTTACTTACATTCCTTTCATCCATTCTGTGGAATCATCATTCCATTCAAAGGGAGCCAATCGGTTGCCATTTAATTTGGCGAATGAATATATGATATGTGTACATAGGTGTGCATTCATGTCCTCGGGGACATACTTCCCTGTACCTGGTCTGTACTGTGCCCAGTTTGTGTAATAACATACTCTTCGTAAACTTGACAATGCACCTAAAAATAAACAGATTTGGAGTTTAGTATGAAGTCCATTTTCACTGAACTAGTACACATGTTTATTTAGAGGCCAGCTGAGGCACACCTCCGGGTGCAGGATGTTCTCGCTATGTTGAAGATCCATTGGTGGCATAATTTTCTGCTCTATGGTCGGGTTGTTGTCTCTTTGACACAAGTTATTTAGTTTTTCGACATTATCATTCAAATTATTTTTTTTCAAAATTTAACACTATAAGGTATTGGGGGAATCTGCATTCAAAATAATTTCTTTTGTCATCTGCTTGAACAGAATACTTCTTTCCAGCAAATAAGGGACCACAATATTTTGTTTAGAATAAAAGAACATACCCCCTCTTTTGAAGTTAAATGATAGATCCCTAAAAGGTTGCTGGGAAAAAAAACTATGTCAGCGACTATTTTTGTCTTTAATTTCAAGTAGGACTAATATGTTAATGTAAGAGTCTGATTTCAAATTTATCGTTTCAGCTATGTCAAACTTCTTGATAAATGGTTTAAAGTATACTTCTATGATTTTATTATGGTGTCGAGTAAGGTCTAAAACTTATTTACTTATAGGAAAAACACAATGCCGACATAACGGTCGACATTATTCGTAAGGAAGTGAATTTATATGATAGTTATCAAAGGTACCAGGATTATAATTTAGTACGCCAGACGCGCGTTTCGTCTAAATAAGACTCATCAGTGACGCTCATATCAGAAATTATATAAGAAATCAAATGAAAGTTGTCTCTCTTCCTATAGAAAATTAATTTGGTCAAATTACAAGATCTTACTTATCTGCACTGTTCATGAATTGAGTCGGAAATACAGCCGCCAATATCACGATATAAGAAAGCGAAATTTCTATTATTTTCATCTCTGGTGGATATGAATTCAAATATACCACAAATCCTTATTTTCACTTAAGTTTTAAAAGTATCAAGATGAAGGCTTTGATAAAAATAATGAATATTTAATAGAGGTGTTCTTATGTTTATAAATTTGTGAATTTTGTATACTGTATTTCTAAAAAATAAGATGCGCTAGGATTGCCAATTTAAGACCACTCTCAACAAAGACCAAATGACACAGAAATACACAACTTTAGGTCACAGTACGGCCTTCAACAATGAGAAAAACCATTACTGCATAGTCAGCTACCAAAAGCTTCGATTATATGACAAATGTAAAACCATTCAAACGAAAAATAATAATTACTTTGTTAATTTGTATGTACTTCCATCCTCGCTAGCCAAGGGTTACGATCAAGTCCCCTAGAGAGGAATCCTTGGCTAGCCAAGATGATGTACCTCTAATACTCGATGGTCCTACTTTTATTTGTTTGCACCCTTCATTACTTAACTAAATTATGAAAACTTATAGCACAATATAACTTGATATATTTTTTGTACATGAAGTTGTTTCAACCTATGTTTAATATAGTTATAATTACATTTATGTTTTTAAATAATTTCGGCATATATCAGACTTGTTCAGTAAACAGTGGAACATATTCGTAATTGTAAATTGGCTTGCTATTTTAAGAGCTCTTGTATTTATTTTTAAATTGATGTGACCACATCTTCACAATAAATTAACATAACCAAAAGCATTAACATGAAAAGTCTTATTTTTACCCATTGAAGTTTATACAATTCGTATTCAAATGTACAATTTTATTTTTGATAAACAAAAAAAGGTTATGATAGCGAGCTTTTTTTGTCTTAATTACGTGTTATAGTCAACTCGGCACTTACACATCCCGCTATTTTGTTATTGTTCTATGGTCATTTTTTATATTCTTGTCTTCGTTTTTGCTTATGTGCTTTGTCTTTATGCCATTTTGTTCTTCTTTGTTGACATATTTATGGTTTTTATATTTATTTGGGTTTTTACACTATGTTGACTGATGTACCTCTATTTTTGACTTTTTTTTTACCTATTTTGTCTATTTGTTTTGCTCACACATTGTTGTCAATATAATAGAATTCTATGCGACTGACATACAAGTGAGATGTTTTGCTAGCTATCAAACCAGGTATAATCCACCATTTTCTACATAAGGAAATGCTAACAAGTACCAATTAAGGAATATGACAGTTGTTTTCCATCCATTTGGTTAGTTTGAGCTTTTGATTTTGCTATTCAATTAGGGATTTTCCCTTTTGCATTTCCTGGGAGTTCGGTATTTTTGTAATTTTACTCTCTACATTTATATATCTTATCATTACAGCAAATTTATATGCAAGTTTTGACTGAGGATATAAAATGTGGCTGTAATTTTACCTAAACCACGAAATAAAAAAGCAGATAGTAATATCATGTTTGTTTTCCTATTTCACAACAGGAAATAGAGTACAAACTTTTGACATTTTATTTGAATATATGGCTATAAATATAACATTAACATTTACATAAATTTGATCTGCTGATGATAACACATACTAAGTTGCTTACGTAAGGACAAACTTCAAATTGTGTACACTCCTATGAAGGGAAGGTTTGATGGATATTACAATAAACTTGTCAACTATTTTTTTTAAACTTTAAAAAAAAAAAAAAAAAAAAAAAAACAAGACAAAAGTAATGCCCCCGCTCTCTGAAGTAACTGTGTCATAACACATTCAATGTAGGACTTTCTTTGAAATGTTATTTTGTCTAGGAGAAACACAAATGATGGCCCCATAGATGTAAAGTTTTATCTAAAAATACACAAAGTTAAGTGTGGGAGATCATAGGGAATGGTTCACTTTATGAGGAGTCATTTGGAAACGCTATATAAGCACCTCTTAAGCAATTATAAACTCAAAAATTGACAAGGTTCAACTATCTCCCAAAAGAGCAAATATCAATAAAAATCAAAACTCTCTCCACATGCACACCATCAATATATGTACAAACAGCGAAAGCTGGGAATGATAAACTGAGAATAATTATCTGAAACCTGAATACTTGGAATAATAAACTGAAAGCTTGTAAAAGTATAACTAAACCTGAAAGCTGGGAATAATAAACTGAAACCTGAAAGCCGGGAATAATAAATGAAAATGAAAGCTGGGAAAAGTATACTGAAAACTGAAAGCTGGGAATAGTATGCTTATATTGACTTCGTATACCATGGTTTAACTTATATGTTGCCATGCAAAGAGTCTGATTAGAGTTGCAGTCTTTTTATGTTTTAGTTAATTAGACGAAAAACAAGAAAACAACGATTACCATTTAAATACTGGCCTATGACTTGTGAAAGGAACCTAAACAAAATGTGGCAGGGTTTTAAAACGGTAGTGAGGTCTTGATCCTTCACCGCTAACTTAGAACAGCAACACATAAGGATACACTGTTAATGTCATAAGGAAGGGGCATGACTCATTAGATCGGCACGAGGTAAACACAATAGTACCGATCGAAGAGTATTCGCGGTAATTGAATCCCATCAAGCCATGGCTAAATTATCAATCATGAAATTGAGAATGAAAATGGGGAATGCGTCAAAGAGACAACAACCCGACCATAGAACAGCAGAAGGTCTCCAACAGGTCTTCAATGCAGCGAGAAATTCTCGCACCCGGAGGCAGTATACCTCAAAGGAATTTAGTGGAAATATATTGTAACAGTACAGTCCAAGATAAGTATGATATTATGCAAAATTAAATATAAGTATCGACAGATTGTAGGTCTATAAGACCTCATAATTATATGTATAGCAATTACATTTTATTTCATTTATTCCTTCTATTTAAATTAATTTTGTAACCTTTAATAGCTGGTGACGGTTTCACCAAATTATAATCAAATATGAAATAACTTGGTATCTTTGTCAAGTTAAATTTATCTGTTATACACTATATATATATAGATATGTAGTACAAGTAGTATACCGAAGGCACCTGTTGTCTGATAAGACAAAGTAAAGACGGACATTTATAAGAGTAAAACAATGGTAATCATATGACCTTTAGCGGAGCGACAAATGATCAAAATGACATTTAGAAAGCGATAATTTTCATAAACAAAATTGTCAAAACCGCTTTGGGTTGTTACATTCATTTGGTTTCTTTACACAAAAGTTAAAAAAAAATATCCTAGATTTTCAAAATATTCAGTTTTAAATCATCTCCATTCATAGGTAGCCTCTAAAACATGAATGAATGTATGGCAAGTGCTCGGGTAATGGACCTTCGTTTTTTTTAATGTATATATATATATGGTCGTGACAAAATTTTACAACAACAGTATGTTATGACGCCTCTCTATTATGGCCTGAAAACTGTCATTTCGTAGCGCAATTCCATTACGGTGGCACGGTTGTATTTACATGCCAGAATTTAGGTTGCTCTTTAAGTCAATTTATCTAAACACTGTGGTTGAACAAAAAGAAGAGAGTATCTACTGAGCACATGAGCCCAAGATGAGGGACGAAACATATGAGAAAAAGATGAAAATTAATTTTTGAAATTTAAAAAAAAAACATTTTTGTATTCACTGTATGATAAAAGACATAAAAGCACTAGAAGCCTTATGTTCATAAAGATATATAAAAGTAAACGATTATTATACATATTAAAAAACAACTACTTTAATGATAGTACTTTAGTAAACTGTGTGTGTAGGTTCTTTGGCAGTGTTAGAAAGTGGTGAAAAATTCTGAAAAGGGTATGGCCAGGATATACTACTGTGCAAACTTATACAATAAATTTAAATTTAAAAAATAAAATGCACCAAAGCTATTTCAATAATAGTTTTACAGTGTAGTGTACTACTTATGGGACAAATAATATCAAAATTGTAGTACTAAACTTCACCTGCTTTATCTCATAGTCAAAATATGAACAGTTTGATATTGAACTTGCACTCTTGAACTCAGTTTCAGTGTATATAAAGTGCGAATCCAGTCAGTTCATTTTCACTGTTGTATGCGAGTATGTTCATTGTAGAATAAAGGATCATGGGAAAACTTTATTTGTTTACGTTTTGAAAATACCAAAATAATTGATTTGAAACTAATTGTTTTATTTTAATTTATTTTTTTTATTATGATGTGTCTTTTTAATGTAAAATAACAGTATTAAAGTTCAAATATGTGTTATAAAAGCAACATAATATAGAATACAAATTATTAAAAGCGATCCATTTTCACTATAGATGCGATAAATTATCACTGTATGGCATTCATTTCTGATGTTGAATTTTCGAAGATGCGATGAATTTTCATTGTAGATTAATGTGATAATTAGACTTGTAATATTTATTTCTTTTTATAACTTGCATATGTGTATAAAAACTGGCTGGCCATTTATACGTTTTCCAACAGTATTGACATGTGTGAATTGTATTGCCATGTTTCCCTGCTTTGTGATTCGCTAGGTCTTTTGAAGTTGCTAATTCCTGATTACACAAATCACACTGATACTTTTTGTCGTTTTCTTGGTGCATGTTGTTTCAAATTATGTTTGTAAACAAATGACCTCTCGCATTTCTTAAATTTATAGGGCTTGTTGATATGGCCATCAAAGTGTTGTTTTTATACGAACACATTTTTTTTCGGTTCGTATATTGCTATGATGTCGTCATTGCTGCGTCGTCCGAAGACACATTTGGTTTCCGGACAACTTCAATTTTAGTGAATGGATCTATATAAATCTTAAAGAAGGTTCAATACCACAAAAGGAATGTTGGAATATATTTGGAAATGATAGTTCCAGCCGTTTACGAAAAAGGGGCATAAAAGAAGCAATTATTTTTAAATTCAGGATAATTACTTATAAATATAGTTTTGTATAGGAATTTCGATTGCTCTGATATTGTACCACAGTGTTCAATACCAGAAGTAAAAGGTTATGATTCATTGTTGGGGTCATGGTACTAACAGTTAAGGAATGAAGGAACAAAACGGGACAACAAACACTCATGTTTACTTTGTAGTTTTGTGTGTAAGTTTTTGGATCTTTCTGGCATTGTACCACAAGGAACAATATCACAAAGGGAAGACTGGGGTTAGGTTCGGGGATAATTGCCCCAAACATGCAGAAATTAGGGACAACAGAAATGGCAAAAAAAACCATGTTTCTAGTTTCCAGACAATATCTTGTGTTTAAGTATATGGATCTCTCTAAAATTGTACTACAAGGTTTGTTTATAATACCACAAAGGAAAGACTGGGATTTCATTTGATGGTTTAAATGGGTTCATATCTCTATTATTTTTTTTTTCTAATTTCAAATTTTTGAAAGTATTGCGCATACGATTTGTAAGATCTTCGACCACATTTACCTTGTGTCAGAAACCTATATAACGTCTTAAATTTGATCATAATCCAAATTCAGAAAGTATCAAGCTTTAATATTGAGTCCAAATTTGCCCCAACTGTTCAGGGTTCGACCTCTGCGGTCAGCGAAGCATTTTAATGTTTTACTACAAAACGAGCAGATGTGATTAAAAGTTCCTATTGCTTTCTTCATATGGTAAGCTAGGCCAGCATATGCGTATCCAGGGGGACTGGAAAAAAATGGTAATATAGGGAATCACTGAAGCGTGAGATGGAGCGCCCCCTTTAGGTAAGCCATCGGGCCCGCCTTACAAAAATTCTGAATCGGCCACTGCCCAGTTCTGGTTTTGAAATGTTTGGAACAATGAGTACAAATTAGGCCTTCTACATGCTATCTGTTTTTATGTTCATTGAGAAGTCTTAAATGTTAATGCACACTGGTCACATTTGTGTAACTCATTAGTGTGGATCTTCTTATGCCTGTGCAAACTAGCTACCCATTTTGTCTTGAAAGGGCAATAAGTGCATTGGTATGAAGACCCCTCCTTCTTAACTTTAGTTCTTTTTTCTGTGATTCATCTTCACTTGCCTCCCCTAATGCTTCAATATCCACATTCTAAAGGAAAGATAGTTTTTAGCTCGATTGTTGCTTGCATGTTCTTTACTTTAAAAAATGAAACGACATGTGACATATAAATTATCCAAAGTCATCAAAGCGTGAACTACAAGTCAAGTTGTGTAGGGCAAACTTTTTCTGTCAAAAATGTTAACTGATAAAGTTGCATTGGTACCGTACATGATGTACGTGTTGTAGAGCACCCTTGATACTACCGCAGAGGTCGAAGCCTGAACAGTGTGGGGTAAGTATGTACACAACATTCAAGCTAGACTCTTTTTTGATGAAATAAAAAAAAATGTTGAATGTCGGACCCTTAGTACCTCAATGTGGACCATTTCGATAACTTAAAATCCAAAATCCCAAAATCCCAAATTTAAAAACACGATGAGATTCAGCATGCCAAAGTACCCCAAATATTCAATTGTTGTTGAAATCCAAAATAATTTATTTCTTGACAGTTTGGATCCCACAAACTTGTTAAATGGGCCAAAAATTCAAAAAAAAAATATACACAATCATGTATGGATTTAGCCTACCAAATAACCTCAAGTTTTATTTTGGACCTCGTGGGCCAATTTAAAACCAGACCCAAAATCAAAAATTTCTTCCCTACCTCATTGAAATTGGTCAAGAAGTGATTTATAAAAAAAATATTAGAAAAGTATTGTTGTTTTTTATCCCTTTTTATTCCATTCTATTTCGAAAGACATGATAGATGTACGTATTCAGTGATGAAGTGTCATTGCATTTGATAAATATAACTACACTTTAAATAAAGATGCTGATGTCTATAACATGATTCTCCTGTTTTGTAAATAGACCAATACTCGAAATCCAATGATAAAATTTGTTTGCACATGCGTATAATGAGTACTGCAGAAACATGAATTTTATCAAATGGGCAGGCATTTTAAAATATATTTCATTAATTCAAAACACTTTCAACTCTTAAAATCCACATGTTGTTATATTATGACTACGATGTGTTATATTTTAAATAAATATTAATTCTATTGAATTTATTGGAGTGTTCAATCAAACTTTCCATCTCAAAGTCAGTACTATCAAATCCTTTTCTTACTTTAATTATTGAGCAAGTCGGCTGAATTAGGAACTTTATGCATAAATATGAATAAAATTTATACAAAGAAAATGCACCGCATATACAGTACTAATGAATCGCTCTACAGTGAAAATGAAGGTAAAGTATCATTATTCAACAGTAAACATGACTCGCATAAAGATATCATCATAGTGGAATTCAATACAATATGGACAAACTGAATAACAAAAGCTATTCTACGTTATACAACATTAATAATTGTGTTGAAATTAATATTCTTCTGCAACTACATCTTTCTTGCTAGTTTTTAATCACCTGCACGATTTGTTCGTAAAACGTCCTAAATATTCACCTATTTCGGTATATATTTCACGTATAGATGGCTCTCGGCGCAATAAAAACCCGTTCCTATCTCTTACTTTGTCTAACTTGTATTAATTATTACTAAACATGATACATTTGAACTATTTTTCTTAAAAAATCATAATTTTTTCGTCTGTGTATTTACCATTTTACATCAGAAATGCATGGCATATACAGTGAAAATGGTATTTTAAAGGGTTATCGAGTATAGATTTAGTTGGTTTTTTACTTTCGAGAAAATGTTCAGAAGAAGATTAATTGAAGAAAGTTTACCACTAATAACTGGACGAAGTAAACCTGAATAAAACGTGATAATTTTTATCATTTTTTAACACCCCTCACCCTCATCCTCATTAATCAATAATTTAGTGTTCATGACAAAACATCAATTAAAGTGTTATCGAGTGTAGATGTCCAGAGACAGATTAATTGAAGAGAGGTACACCACTAAGTAAAACGGAAAACGTGGGTTTTTTAACGCTCCTTACCTCCATCCCTTTTACGTAATTGTTTTAGAGCCATTTCTCATTAGAAGGAAGTCTTGTCTGCATCTTATTTATTTTTCTCATTAATGCATACACTTGAGATATGATCCTTATTTAAAAATTCGGTCCAGATAATAATAATATAATAGAACCATTCTGAAAATAATATTGTAACAGGAGTTAGAATGAAATTCAAAACAGTTTGGCTGTGGTCATTGATTGACACATTAAATTCATCCATTGACTGGGACAATTTAGGTGAACGTTTGTATGTAACGACCACTTCTCACTATGTACTTTTTAAAGACACTTAAACTATGGGGTCACCAAAGGTTCTCAACACCTTAATAAAGTAATTCGAAAAATTAATCAGAAATAACACGATGTTTTGATTTATATCAATTAAATAAATCAAAACATAAAGGTTATTCCTGATGAATTTTTCGAATTATTTTATAATTAAAGGCGTTAAGAAACCTTTGGTGACCCCACAGTTTAAATGTCTATCGTAGGTACGTCGTGAACAGTGGTCGTTACAGACAAACGTTCACGTAAATTGTCCCAGTCAATGGATGAATTTAATGTGTCAACCAATGGCCACAGCCACACTGTTTTGAATTTCATTCAATTATCTAAACAGAGTCATAACAGATTTCATCGCGAGCAAAACTAATCCTAATCGAATTTTTTTAATTATTCAAATTTTGTATTTATGCGTGTTTCCCAAGAAATCACAAGATTTTCTAGTTTGACTTGGGGACACTAATTTAAAATTTGAAGAAAATATCAAAAAAAAATCTAACTTTCGGACGAAGTCTTCTCCCGGCCATTTCTCACACTGTTATAGAGTTGTTAATTTTCAACCATATCATGATAGTGATACAAGAGTACATTTGAACTGAGCAATATATCTGCGTACTTAGCTGTGCATCACCTATATTATAGCACAGTAAGAGCCATGATATTTGCATATGCCACTTGTTAATAAGAAAAGAAATACACAAATATACAAAATACATTGACACATGCAAATTGCTTCTTTGATTACATGTATAATTTCTAAATTAAGTTTCATCTGTTCCTTAATTATTCAAGTTTTCCTTATTGTTGGCGACAGACGTATTTTCCGTTCCAGGTAGATTTATTTATACCATGTGCATATTCGAAGATTTAATAGTTTCAACATACTTAAAATAGGCCACGGTTACATTTACAATAATCGCATTGTAATTAATATTGCACAATTAATTTGAATATACACTACAGTCTTAAGAAAAAAATAACTCACAAAAATACTGAACTCAAGGAAAATTCAATAAAGAAAGTCCCTAATCAAAAGCTAAAACACATCAAACGAATGGATAACAACTATCATTTTCCTGACTTGGTACAGGCATTTTCTTATGTAGAAAATGATTGATAAAACCTGGTTTTATAGCTAGCTAAACCTCTCACTTGTATGACAGTCGCATCAAATTCCATTATATTGACACCAATGTGTGAACAAAACAAACAGACATAATAGGTATAAAAGTCAATAATAAGGACACATTAGTCAACACTGTGTTATAATCTTAACCACTGAACAAAAAAAAATGTAACAAAGAATATATTACTTACCGTGGAAGACTGCAAGGAAAATTATAACGTGTATCCCTTTAAGATTCATCTGAAATATAGATAAACAAAAACATATAAATTGATTTTTAAGAATACGAAAATGCACAAAAAGTGGCAAAATGGCAAGATAAATACATCCAGTTTCATATGTCGAGCCATTTTTACTTTATTTTCAAATATAAGTATAAGGAAATGAGGAGGGATTGTCAAGACGATCTAAGTGTAAACATCTATCTTTATAAGGTACTTTACTGATATATGCTAAAATCAGCAAAAAAAAGAAGGAATAGACAGAAAACAATGACAGCCACTGAATAACAGGCTCCTTACTTTCACTTTGGACGATCATATAAATTATTCCTTGTTTATCATGTGTATACAATCATTAAGTATGTGACATATTTCGTTATTAATTCTAATAAGTCAATGTAATGGTGTCAAGATTCAATTGGTGTACTTATTTGACATACATTACTTTTTGCTAGTGGGGCATGTTAAGAAATCTTGTAGTTCAAATGTGATCAACAGCAGGTAAATGTACAAAAACATAGTCAACATAAAATTTCATCTTCGTGTATTGTTACAGTACAAAAAGACATAAAAGATCAAGAGGTTAGATGTTGGCATGTTTGCATGTTTGACAAGAATGACGTATTTTAATCCAGTAGGAACATACGGACAGCATACATAATACCTGACAAAACACTATATGCATGTATAAATAGATATTTGATTAAGTCCAAGCACACTAATAACCATAAAAAGGAATGATAAAACAGGGAATATACTTTATACCTTATTGATATGCTTTATTTTTTCTTCAAATTGTTTTTAGTTTTTGTTTTACATAAATAAAATGTACTTATTGATGAAATGAATATCAGAAATTAGCTACCAAAAGGTAAAGACGACACAGATACAACTCAATATCAACAAAAGATTCACTTTATATATGAAACAGTTAAACCACAAAGAACTTTTTATGTCTATATAGTAATCGTTTGTTTGACAGCTGACTGTTACATGTATTGTTCAATTGTAAGTTCGTTTTCCTGTTCATTTGATAATTGTTCAACTGATTCATTTAATGTATTGTAGATGATGGATTATTGACCGCAATGGTATAGTCAGCGAGAACGACGATTTAAAGACTTCTTTGAACTTTGATGGTAAAACAAGATGTTATAAGGAAAACCCTACAATTAATTGTTATGACAAAAACATATATAATTACTTCCTAAGTCAAGTTGATAAATAAATAATACAGTCTTCAGGGTATCGTGATACACTTCGAACTATTGTAGGTAAATCACGCTTACATGATATTATTTGCCAATAGTACTAGGTAGAAAAATACATACATTATATATAGACATAAAAACTAATTACTTTATTGTGTTACATGTTAATGTGACAAATTTGTACATGTCAAACGTTCTCTTTTGTCACTTTCAAATTAATAATATTCATAATATGTAGCCATACTAAATCATGATATACCTACCATCTTGTTAATATTATATATTTCTAAATGAAACAAAACTATTTTGTAACATTATATGCGCCATAATGTAAAATATGAGTAAAAATAATAAAATTGAGGATTTTTATTATTAGATTTTAAACAATACAAATGTGTACGACAGGGTTGTCCTACTTATCTGACATTTTAATGTAAATGTCCGACAACAATAGTTTATAACGTAAATGCCCATAGAAGGAAACACATGTGATTTAAATTGTCATGTTAATACTTAAATACATTGTTTATGGCTAGCACATGAAATTATATTACAGTTAATGAATATGTTTTAGAACAAAGGATGATCATTATAACAACTCATGTCTCTTACGTTTTCATAGCATTATAAATCAGATTTCATTATTTCATTTCTTACATTATATAATAACATACACAATCTCTTTTAAAATTAATACTTACATTGAAGATATAAAATGATTCCAATTATAATCTAATTATTTTTTATAATCCGAATGATATGTATTAATCCAAGTTAAAGTCATTCCTATGAATTACATTAGGGATATGTTTTCGTGTCCTCCATAATGCGATAGACATCAACAAACAAGTCACATTATTTAGCTGTCATGCCTTTGTCAATTTATAACCACGTGGTTTGCAAATCATCACTCATTTGTTTCTTGTAATTTTGTACAATTGTCTCTGTGACAATTAATTGTATCGGATACTGACGTAAGAGAGATAATGTCAGTTAAAATAAATAATATTTTGGTTCAATCGTTTGAAACTATACATGCACATAGTTCATTCGACATTTTACTTTAATAAAAAGACAATGCATGACTAAGGTCAGAATGAAATTAATGAATTGTTCTTTATACATCTGTTTGTGAAAAATTAAGGACCTGCGGAAAATGCTCTTTGTATTTCAATTTTTTTTTTTAGAAAATCGCATGTACGGAGCCGATGGCATTTTCGCTGTGCATGTGATGTTATTAAGTCTTTTTTAATTCATTTTCACTATCTAGTTGGAGTATTTTTGCATTGAATCATGATCATTTATGAAACCGTACAATACAATTAAAAATGAAAAATTAAGGACAAAAGGATAATGCTCTTTGGTTTTTTTTTAGATCACCTTTATTAATAGCTGCTTTTGATATTTTAGTTTTATTCGAGTGTTACTGATTGGTCTTTGTCGACAAAACAAGTCGAGCGCACCAAATTTTAAGCCTGCTTATTTACAAACACTGGATCGAGGCCAAATGTTGGTGGTGGCTTTCTGCCAACGAGTAAATAAACACATCGTTGTTGATATGAATTATCTTTGATATGGTCATATGAATATATATCAACTGTTTAAAAATTTTAAACCCAGGAGGAGACTTCTCTAACTATATTTGTCAAACCGTTATAAGTAATAGATTCTTATGTACTCCTCAACTTCGTACCTTTTTTTTCCCTTTTTTTACTATGCAGGCAGCAGTGATGAGTTTTTATAGATGAGACGAATGTCTGTCGTTCACAATTTTAGCCTTGTATCTATCTTGAGTTAACTTATAACCACTGGATTGATGCCGCTGCTGGTCTATTAATTACCTGTTATCGAAATAAATTTGAATTTATAGAAAGACTAAGATTTTTCTAACCCAGAAATAAATTACCTCGTCTGTATTTTTCAAAACCTAACGGAATTTGTTATCCTTGTTGCTCTTACTTTGTACTAAAATTGACCTTTTTCCTTATTTCTTCTTTTCATCGGCACTGGTGAGTATTTGTAGACTTCGAGCTCAAAATTTTAGCCTGGTATCTATCATGAGTTTATGAACAACCACTTGGTGAATGCCGCTGCTGCTGTAGTTGTTTTCGCCGATAGTTTCACCAGTCTAGTAGTCAACACTTCTTTTTGACATAATCTATCATTATTATGCATATGGTCATGAATATAAATTAACTGTGAACAAAAATTTGAATTTATAGAAGTACTCAGGGTTTTCTTCCTCAGAAACAAACAGATTATTTTTCTGGTTCCTAAATCTCTGATCTCCAATTTTTATTTGCCCATTTTAGCTTTATTTAAGCGTCACTGACGAGTCTTTTTTAGCCGTAGCGCGTGTTTGACGTGCAAAGTTTAAAGCCTGGAATCCATGATGAGTGTATAAAGAAAATAGAATTCTGATACAACTTAATACGAGGGACAACGATATTTGGAATGCGCACAGAACTTTAGACATAAAATGGATATTACGTGAAAAAGCATAGGTACGGTAAGAATTTTCGATGGGTGCTTAATATGACTGATAGTAAAGTTTATGTCCATGGACATATTTAATTAAAAAAATAATAAATGAAAAAAAATTCATAGTTCACAAAACTGACCCAAATGCGTAGTATTATCGTGGGATGCTAATCAAATTGTCTGACACGTTAGTTATATCTGATTTGTTCCGCGTTCAGACAGTTGTGATTCATTACCATTTGTAAAAATGATTTATATGAAATATTCCTGAGAATTTGAGTTAAATGTGTGTCCTGATGATTGCACGTACGCCATCATATATATATTATACATTTCCGACTGACAGGAAAGGTACAATTGACATCGTTACTATTCTATTTTTAAGACAATGTTATTTTGGATAATTATATTCAATTCAACAGCTGTCAGCAAATGATTCCTGTGCCTGTTTCAAATCTATGCAAATTCGATTTAGGAACATTCATTATGTTACTCAGTGATAATGAAGTTCAAGGACACACATGCTTCTATTTATTATCAATTTTATTCCAAGCAAAATGATTAGACTGTCTATTTTTGCTATGTTAATTGGTCGGCTAATCAGTGTCGTTATTATATCTAATCTTGGATAAGATAAGAAGTAAACATTTTTTTTTATAAATTTATGAATATAAACCTTCAATAGAATTTCTTTGTTTTTCTGACATTTATCAGCTGATTGGCTTAGCAAATTTTGTTTAGCAGTTTTCAACAAATTTTAAAATACTTGAAACTCACTCAAATCGAAATCGAAAACATATCACGGCAGACATTTGTTTACAATTAAATACGAACATCTTTATCTACGATACGGTTTTCAAGAATGAGTTCTTTTGTTGATCAATCTTTTTTTTTATCCTATGATTTGCTGATTCAATGTACATTAAAGTTATTTTTGTAAGATTTCTTGTAATGAAATGTCTTTTAAAGTGCATTATAACAAAGGTTGCTTGTAGGAAACAAAGTAGAAGTGTTTGTTTTCCTTATATATTGTACAAAGGTCAAATTTCATAACAGTGAAACAATGATGAGTTGTTCTTATTAACTCGTGATTTACGGAAATTATTAAAAACGATTTGATGTATTTACGGAAATTATCTCAGGCAATCAAAAGGTTCAATGTGTTTTTAGAAAATATCAGTATCGCCAGATTATAGGTGAATGTACATATGTGTATAAAAATGATATTTAGTCAGCCACTTTTTGAAACAAGGGTATTGGAATGGAATACTACATTCATGTAAGATTCTGAATACTAGTATTGTGTTATCCGGTAATTACGCAAATACTAGTTGTGAGTTTTCTAACACTAAATTAAAATTTCTGAATGCTGAATTCGAGTTTCTATTAATTTGATTACAGTTTATATTTCATTTCCATCACCTTAAAATTAATTTGAAACTGTATACGTAATGGTCAATGAAATGTTTGGATTTCTCGTCTTACACATATGCCTAAGGCAACACATTTCACATTTGACGTTTTGAATTATATTGATCATCAGGTCAATACAGAAGGCAAAGTTGACCTCAGATAAATATGACTTTCAAGTTATTTTTTGACATTGTATAGAATTAGACAATATACGTATAGTGTCTTGAAATATGAAATTTATTTGTATGAGGCTTAGAAACGGGGAAAATGCGAGGTTCTACCGAGCATTTTCCCGTTTCGTGCAGAATACAAATAAATTTCATATTTCAAGACACTATACGTATATTGTTTTTATACTGAAATCGATAAAAAAAATTAGAAAGTAAAAAATATGCAACAAATATTGTTAAAAAAAAGTGTTTTGGAATTTCCCTCTTGGGGGTACCATTTTGGGGGTATTTCCCTATGAGCGTAGTTCAGGCGGTAAAACATTGAAATTTGAAGAAATAAGAAAGGGAAAATGAACTTAATTAATAACATTTGATACACATGGTATATAAAAATCAATTGAAGATATAACAAGTTTAAATACATAAAAGTTTGACCATTGTTACTGCACGTTGTCATGGTTGTGACGTGACGTTGTTGATGAAATACAGTAGTTCCGGCGGGGCTTATAGGTTAGTTGAGGTCATTGACGTATAAACTTAACGTTTATACGTATAGCTTTATATGTATAGTAAAATAGCTGATTGGAGTATAATTGATCATAAATGCTCTAAATTATACCACCATAAACCATTAATAATAATAATAATGGCAACAGTTGTAAGTCGATGCGTTCATCAGCGGAAAAAAATTAAACTTTGCATTCTATGGACAGTTAAGATCACGTTTACTAAGACTAAGTGAATAAGAAAAAACATGTTTATAATGTAGGATCTTATAGATATCAAAGTTCAACTAAACATATCTAATTATTTATTTCGGCATTCAGAGTGCTTAATTTAAGGTCACATCCAGAATACACGTTTAGTTTGAAAAGGGTTTGAATACCACTAAAATATTTAAGCCAGAGAGAACCCATCAAAGATACCAGTCTAGCTATGGAAATAGATGATAATCTAGGGGGAAACAGGATTATATTATACCAAATTAGACGAAAAATTGTTAAAGACTTTTATCTGCAAAAACTTAAACAATGTGCAATCAATATTAATAAATTGATTCAAGATAGATGCCATCCCAATGCAATCCCATAGTTATTTACAAATAGATATGTATTAACAGAATGAAGTTTATTGTTTCATTTTAATAATTATTGACGTGTTCGTTCATTTTACATATTCATTAAATAGTGTGCTTTGTCTATATGCCCATTTGGTGTTTCTATGATCATTTTGTAGAAGAAATTCACAATAAGCACATAGAAAAGCGATTAGAAGGACAAGAGAAACTTTTAATTAAGATTCGTCAGAGGATATGCGTTAAAGAACGTTAGACTATATTCTGTTCATACTTTGGACGACAAAATTATTTTATATATACCTGTGTGACGTTAACATGCTGAACAACTGATGTACGTCAAACGCGCGATTCTACGTCACAGTTAATTTTAACATAATCATGTTCCTGTAAGGGTAAGGATTCGGTCGCAGTTCTTAAAATCGCATTATAAAAAAGACAATGATTGAGGTTGTTAAATTTGATTTATGCCTTTTTGTGCTTCCTTGTTGCATATTTGTTTGTTTTTATAGTGATTACGATTATAACAAAATGTTGACAGCCGTACTCAAATTTTGACTATTTTCACCTATTATGTCTGTTTGTTTTGTTAACGCATCGTAGTAATAATAATTGAATTTGATGCGACTGTCATACAAGTGAGAGGTTTAGCTAGCTATAAAACCAGTTTCAATCCACCATTTTCTACATAAGAAAATGACTGTACCAAGTCAGGAATATGGCAGTTGTTATCCATTCGTTTGATGTGTTTGAGCTTTTGATTTTGCCATTTAATTAGGGACTTTCCATTTAGAATTTTCCTCGGAGTTCAGAATTTTTGTGATTTTACTTTTTTTCTTTTAAATGCGTTCATCTTGATTGCTTTTAAAAATGTGTTATTACCTGGCAGGTTATATAATTTTATGGTCATACTAAACAATATTTGGATTTTTTTAGTCTGAACAGTCTTATGTTGTACTGTTACACCACTGTCCCAGTTTAGGGGAGGGTTGGGATCCCTCTAACATGTTTTACCCTGCCACATTCTGTATGTATGGTATGTGCCTGTCTCAAGTCAAATAAATAAGGCCGTCAGTTTCCTCGTTTGAATTGTGTTACATTCATCAGTTCCATGTCTTTTATAGCTGACTATGCGGTATGAGCTTTGCTCATTGTTGAATGCCGTACGGGGAGCTATAGTTTTTAATTTATATGTCAGTTGGTCTCTTATGGAGAGTTCTTTCATTGGCAATCATACCACATCTCATTGTTTTATATTATTTGGGTAGCCTATAATGTTTATAATGATTCCACGGAGAAATAAATAAATATGCTACTATTGTTAAAATACTACAAACGAAAACAGTTCTGTATTGCTCAATTAGTGCATATTTCGTATTTTGAAATCGTTAAATTTAAATTTACTTTTAAATTAAACCGTGACATTCGGCTACCTAAATAACTAGCATGGTATCTTTAATGGTAAATCGTTCGATGAGATTTTACCTCCCATGATGAATCGTTTTGGTGAGTTTTTAACTCAAATGATAAATCGTATAAGTGAGTTGTTTCCATACGGTGAATCGTTCTTTAAAACATGTTGTAACAGTAGCTTTCTTCCTTTGGTTCAGCATTTAACTATAATGAATGTAATTTAACTTAATAAATTGTATAAATGACTTGTATTTATTGGTTATTATTCATGGAGTAAAATTTGATTTTATCTAATCAGGGCCGGGTGCTAAAGCATTTCATATAATCATTAGGGTAAGAAAGATATATTCTGCGAAGCATATTCTTTCAGAAAGATCATAAATGAACGGAAAAAATCCTTTTTAAGACGATATATCGATACAGTAATGTTAATACATGTAATATAAATTTATCTTAAATCATAAAAAGAAAAAAATTATTTGCAATTTAAAATTATAAAATATCGCTTGTTTCCATGACGACTTAACTGAACAAATTTCACCGGTCAAGTACATTATACATCATGATATTTAAAAAAAAATATTATTCGTTTCATCTTTGTCTATATTTTTTGTTTCTGATGAATTTCATTAACCAAATGATCAATGTTTACGTAGTATTTACATGTATTTGAACAAGTAACAAGATTAAATTATCAGTAGAGTTATACTTGAATATGCATAGTATATGCAAATTATATGCATATTGCGATTGAAAGTAAACAGACACAAGTGTGAAAGCGGCATTTATACAAAATAAAGACAACCAAAGGTATGATAACATCATTATAAGAGTATCTCAAGGTTGTTTTGTGAGTTTTATTGCTCAATTTTTACTTTTCAGTGTAATATTTTGTTTAATTAGTCTGTTTGTCGTTTGTCGTGGGTTTTAAAGATTAGTTTGAATGCGATGATCATGGACTGTACATTACCAAAAAAATGAAAGATGTGATTAAAGTTTAGTTTAAAGATGTGATCAAAGGGCTAATCAGTTAAGCTTCTATCGACACACGCGGTCTCGCACATCTCAGCTTCTGTGTTTTACCTACTTTCTCTCTTCCTTCTTCATTTACAAGATTTGAACATCCGTAAACTATTGGCACCTTAACATATGTTGACAAACGCGTGTCTGGCGTTCCAAATTATAAACATGTTTTCTTTTGAGTTTTTCTGCTACTTGGTCAATACATCAGGATTACCAGCCTAGTAGTCAGCATTTTTGGTGTTGAAATGAAATACCTCTCTCAGTTGATTTACTGATCATAACAGTTTTAATTATTAAATTATTGGAAATAATAAGGGGTTTGACAGCGAACATTTACTGCCTATGCTGTTTTTGACATAACATTTATAAGTTTTCGGTTGTTGATGCACTTTAATTTCGTAATTGAATTGACTACCAATTATTTTGATACGATCACCACTTATGAGTCTTATATAAGATATACATCTGTCTGGCGTACCAGACAGAAAACCTTAGACAGAAAACCTTAGCCGTATAAGCCACAACTTTTTGGAACTTTTGGTCCTCAATGCCCTTCAACTTTGTACTTGTTTTTTTATCTGAGCGTCACTGGTTACTCCTGTGGATGAAACGCGCGTCTGGCGTATTAAATTATAAACCTGGTACCTTTTGATAGGTATTTTGTTTGTGTGTTTCTCTGTCCTATATGTTCTCCCATTTATTTTTATTGTAGTCCTGTCATGTAATATTGTCATTTTAATGTTATATTTAACATTTCCATAAAAGCGGGAGGTTTGGCTTACAACAAAACCAGGTTCAACCCACCATTTTTTTCTTTAAATTTTCTGTACCAAGTCACGAAAATGGCCATTGTTATATTATAGTTCGTTTCTGTGTGTTTTACATTTTAGTGTTGTTTTTTCTGTTGTGTCGTAGTTCTCTTATATTTGATGTGTTTCCCTCAGTTTTAGTTTGTAACCAGGATTTAGTTTTTTCTTAATCGATTTGTGAATTTCCAACAGCGGTATACTACTGTTGCCTTTATTTACCAAAATTATAAGCATGATATCTTTGACTTGACGAGTTCTTTGCACATAACTAACAGAGTGTAATCTTTAAGTGAAAACTAGAGTCTTTATTCACATGGGTATATGTCATATGTTTTGCTTCTTATATTCTGACCTTAAAATTTGTTGTCCTTATTTGACACTCGAATCATACCAAATATGGTGTCTGGTACACAAGTACACAATAACCTCTTAGCTTCTCAGATATTAACCATGACTGATTTCTAGGCGACACTCGCTGATTCTCACAACAGTGTATGGTTTCTTATCTTAAATCTCTGGTGAATATCGTAGAAGAAAATAAAACTTTTAAAATGATAAAACACTCCAAACGGAAAGAATATATAAAATAAAATTCTATACATTTTTTTCCCATAAAATTCACGCTCGTGACTTGCGGACATACCGTACGACGCAGACAGAAAGGAACTAATACTCCAATATCCTAATTGAATCACTCCAATAGTTAGACTAATGTTTCCTATCGACAAATACTCTGCTTGCTCACTTATATTCCGTTGGTAATTGTTAATGTGCAGAATGAAAGTAGTTTGTAAAAAACATAAAATGATAAAGGCAATTTCCATATAAATAGCTAATATTCGAATAAGAGGATCAACGTTGTCCGTTCTGTAGATGTTATTGAAAAGTGATAGAGTAATGAAAAACATGAACCCACTTGCTCCAAATAATAAAATATAATGCACAAATAAAAATGATCTTGTTTTGTTGAGTCGATGACTTTCAAAGGGTATCAAATAAAAGCACATTATCAATAAGCAGATAAGTAGTGTGTTTGAAAAACAATAACACACAAGAGTCTCTACGGTATATTGGTAATCGGTAAAAACGTCAAGTAGTTTAAAGAATACAATTGGCAATATAATTAGAAAGCCAATTGTAGCCGATAACAATCTAATGTTTAATCTCCTTCTGTTTAGGTTATCTCCATTTAGGAGTAATGATGGTGCCGAATCAGAAGATGTATTAGGTTTAAGTAGGTCACAAACGCCTCTATTCTGATTTTTCGGCCAGAGTTCAAATAAAAATATACAACAAAGCAAAACGTATTCAATGGTCATAGGTTCCATAATTGGTCGAGAGCTTTTATACAGAATATTTGACGTACTATTCTTAGAGCATGTTCTATTGGTTGAAGAATTGAACAACCAATTGTTATGGTGACTTACATTAACAGTAAAATGGGTCCATATTGATATATTTGTAATAGACAAAACGCCTAAAGCAATATAAATCCACACGATTTGTGGAAATTGTTGCCGCGATGTCAATTTCATGAAACATGTTTGAGTTAGGAAGAACAATAGAAGAATTATTCTTGTTACAAAAACTGTACTTGTATGTGTTTCAGTCAAATCCCTACAGACATGATCGTAAAGACATTCACATATTTGATTAAGCGCACTTCCAAATCCAAAAAAGTACAGAAATTTCAACTTCAACCCAATAGTGTTATCTGTATGTTCGTTTGCAACAACATGACGTCCGTTCAAAGTTATACCAATGACTGAAACACATGATACAATCGATAAAATACATAAAGTTATCAATAAGTAAAATCCTGTTATAGCATAGTCCGATTTTTCCTTTAAATCTGACGATGTTACAAACATAACACAACTTGAGCATGATGCAATAACAACTCCAAACACGACTCCATAAATATCATAGTCATATGCTTCCATTACTCTCTCCATTTTTGCAGTGATGTGTTCAATTATTATATAAATATTTCTCAAGTTTTTTTTTGTGTGAGAGAGGAAGTGAATATAAGCGTTGTACTTGAACTTCGATAACGTAGAGATTGTAACAATTGTTCATAAATCAAAGTATATTATGCAAAATACACTTCGACACTACCTTATATGGTTATGCATAAATCAACATGCTCGTGTTCTCGCAAATATAATTGTTTATTTACGTCAATTTATTTAATCTAGATTTTTGACCAATCCACTAAATGAGTAACAATGCATGATGGACTACTATGTGTTTACGATCAACCGAGAACACGTTTCGTTTGTTTTCGTCTTTGCATAGTTCACTTTCTTCTATTGTACATATTGGATTTTTTTATACTTTAAACGGACACGGATTTTTGCCAATCTTAATGATATAATTCATGATACTATCGATGTATATGTGCGACAAGGACGTGAACTTTGATATGTTTTGTGAAAATTGAAGCATTGGATCTTAACCTATTATTATATTTCTTTCATTTAAGGATTACAAGCATTTTGTTTTTCTTCGTTCTACTCGAAGTTGGTCTCTTTGGGATTTGAATTTATGTATTTGTCTCGTTTTCTTTATATATATAATTCTTCCAAGTAAAGAGTCAATGTTCTCTGTTCAAATTTTAACAGTATCGTAATTCTTAGTTACTGTTTCCCATCTGTTAGCAGCATTACTACATAATGTAAAAACTGTTCGATTCTAACAAAGGTTTATGACAGTGACACCATCAAGATGCTTATTTTTTTCTGCAACACTATAGTGTTCATCGTGGATTTGATTTTCAACAGATCTTCGACATTTCAATGGTACAAGCTGTATATTACGTCGATATGTTCCTTTATAGGAGGTAGGCAATTTTGTATAACGTAGCATATCAAGAGGTACGGAAAAAGCTAATTTAATTGTTCTGGAATGTAGACGGATATTTAAAAATACGTTCTTCTGAATCAAGCACCAATCACAATTATAAAACTACTCTTTACAATTATATTGTGGTGTAAAGGCGCTATCCAAAGAACATTTTGCATACGCCACATGCTACGAATATAAATGTGTCAACGATCAAAGGCTTTAATAACCCTATGAAATTATGAAAAGAGGCATTCAACTCTTTCTATGAAATAAAAAGTTATATCAAACTTTTCGTTTGCCTTTCTATGCATTGTTTTAATTGTCACGTATAGCAGTCACAGCTGGTGTATTTTATACGGAATATCATACGATACTGATGTGCCTCGTTTCCGAATTTTCAACTGGGACTCTGTAGCTAAATTCGATTTACGTTTGTCTTTTGACCATGGTATTGTATAGTTTATTCAGCTTTTGTAAAAAATTGAAAACAACACGTTAAATAATTTCTTTCGTCCTAAGCGCTTTTCTGGATTTACCTTCATCAGGAACGCTCAAAGCCAAACATTTGAAATCCGAAGATGTATAAGTACCGACACCATTGAAGAGCTATATGTCAAAAGTGCCTATAATAAATAGCCAAAATCATCTAATTAAAAGACAACTTTGCCTGAGGGAGTTGAAACCTTAGTTTCTTAATTGAACTTTCGAATAACCGTTCAATTTTCCTATTTTCATATTACTATAAAATTAACGTTTGTCTTTTTAACCATGGTATCGTATTTTTTCTTCAGCTTTTGAACTTTCGAATAACCATTCAATGTTTTCCTTTTTTCATATTACTAAATCAACGTACGCTATTTCAGACATGTGTTTGACATGTCAATGGGTGTAACTTTTCACATGTGGAGCAGGATCATCGTACCCTTCCGGAACACCTGCGATAATCCTTTGTTTTTGGTGGGGTTCATGTTGCCTAGTCTTTAGTTTTCTATGTTGTTTTTTGTGAACTGTTATTTGTCTGTTTGTCTTTTTCATTTTTAGCCATGGCGTTGTCATTTTATTTTCGATTTATGAGTTTGACTGTTCATCTGGTATCTTTCGCCCCTCTTTTTTCAACTATGGTAAAATCGGGGTATGATTTTTGTTAATAATGCTATTGATATAAAACCAGCAAAATTTATAACCAATACGTGTAAGATATGGCGGCTATTTATATAGTTCATTATTTCAAATTCGATTGTGAAATTAATTTTATTTATAAAATAACATTTAATTAAAACACAAAATATACTGTTCTGTCTTAGTTTCTCCATTCTCTTTATCCACCGTAGTTTGTACAGCCTGGAACATGTATTGGATAATCACAGCCTATGGTTTGTTCATTAAATACGGTTCCTGGAGCACAGAATTCATGGAAAGTGAGACCAAAAGAACATTGGTAGAAATTTCCACAGTCAGTTGGGTCTCTGTAGTGACCATCAGACTTGTTTTTACAGAATTCCTGTTTATTATTTCCTGAATAAAAATATGTGCATATCAGTAATTAGGAAATTGATATATTTTATTCACAAACGAGTTAAAATAGGCGTTGGAATTTTTCCTCTTTGAATTTGTTTTCTGTAAATATAACTTTTTAAAAAAAATTATTGAATTCAAAGTTAAATCACAAAAATACTGAACTGCGAGGAAAATTCAAAACGGAAAGACCCTAATCAAATGGCAAATCAAATAATAAAACACATCAAACGAATGGACAACAACGGTCATATTCCTGACTTTTAGTTTGCTTTTTTTCTTTATTTGGTTATCATTTTTTCGTGCTTGTTACCACGAAACTGCATGGAATATTTTAAACTTACCATTGGAAGGAGCCTGAGTGACAGGTGCTTGTGTTACTGGAGCCTGAGTAATCACAACAGGAGCTTGAGTTACTGGAGCCTGAGTAACAGGGGCTTGAGTAACAGGGGCTTGTGTAACAGGTGCTTGAGTACCCATAGGTTTCCTCGTTGTCACGACAGGGCCTTGTTGGTTTTGATTGGTTGAACATTTTACATTGTATGGCCAATCACAGTACGCAGTTGCAGAATTGAATAGTAATCCGCTGGCACATTTAACTTCGAAAGCTAGCGTGGCAGCACAAATATAATAACCGTCACAAGAGGAAGGGCTTGGATAAAATCCACTAGGTCTGCCATTACAGTTAAAGTTGGTAGTAAGGCCAATGTGGTGTGACTGGTGTGTTGGACGTGGAGCTGAAAATTATGAAAGTAAATTGTTTACTTTTACATCATGTTCTGAATACAAGAACAATACCGCACTTGTAATTCAAAGATTTGTGTATTTGTTTGCAAAAAATGAAAACAAAACGTTTAATAATTTCATGCGTCCAAAGCGCTTTTCTTGATTTATCTTAATCAGGAACGCTCAAAGCCAAAAAACTGAAATCCGAAGGATGTGCAAGTACCGAAACAGTTGAAGAGCCATATGAACAAAATAACTTAAACAAATAGCCAAATTCATCTAAGGTCAACTTTGCCTGAGGGAGTTGAATCCTTAGTTTCTTTATAATTTCAAAATTCATAAACGGACAACTTTAGAAAAATACATTGTTTGGCAACGTTCAATTCGTTGCTGTGTTGTTTGTTTCATATTTTCTTTGTTTAAAGTCCTCTTGATATTTTTTTTATGTAGGACTATATCTAAAGTAGATTCGTTACAAAATTTCACAATTAATAGATATGCAAAATAGAATACCTTTTGTAGTCACTTGTTGGGCTTGTGTTGGCTGCGGTGTCCATGTTGGCTGTGGTGTCCATGTTGGTGCTGGTGTCCATGTTGGTCCTGGTGTCCATTTTGGCCATGTGGGTCCTGGTGTCCATGTTGGTCCTGGGGTCCACCATGTTTTCCATGTCGGCTGTGGTGGTTGTGTGGGTGGTGGTTGTGTTGTTGGTTGAGGTGGGTTCCCAGTAGGTTGTGGATTTTGAGTTGTTGGTTGGCCTGGAGCATTTGTAACCCTGAAATGAAGGAACAACATAGCTAGTTGACATTTTTACTAACTGGATCCTCAAATAAATTTCGGTTGTCTGATAAGTCCAACCATTTGTTTCATATAACGTTGGATGTATGGACTAACCGGACGAACAGAATAAGCGACCTATGTCGTATTATAGTGTACTCGACAAATTCTATTTTTTATTTTTATCACTTTATTTCTTTTGATAGACGTTAGAAAAATAAAATAAAACGAATGAAATGTTATAAAATGTAATTATTTTTATATTTTTTAAAATTTTTATATATTACAATTTCTAACTATCACTTACGGTTGTACATTTCCACCTCCACCTGCAGCCAATTCTTCATTGATGGCATGAAGTAAAGGATACTTCCCCTCTCCACATGAACCACTGAAATCGTCAAGATCTAATGCCCATACCATAGTACCACCAAAATGATGAGCCTTGATGTACTTCACCTAAAATATATACATATGTCACAATTTCTACAAGTTGATTTTAATGATATTTATCCACAATTATTAAACACTACAATTTAATGTCGTGAATTGTGAAAAAATGGGTGTCAGTTTGATGAAGTGTGATAACAGAAGAAAATCAACAACTTGATAAGACTTTATGAAAAATTCTTTTTTTCCCCCACATTTTCTGCCTCTTTTTTCATCGTTTTTTGTTTTGTGTAGTTTTTGTCGTTTTTGACTTTTTAGATTTTTTTGGTTCTCACTACCTTAGACCTATTACTGTGGATTCATTTATTTTCGTGGGTATCAAGGAAAACTTACAAGTTCGTGGATATTTAATTTCGTGGTTTAGCCAAAGTTGGCATACAAACTTATATGAAATTTGTCATTCGTTAAACATTTAATTTCGTGGTTTACCTATACCCACGAAATCCACAAAATTTGGTATTCAACGAATAATAATGAATCATCAGTACTTTGATTATTGTAGGTGTTATCACTTTGTAACATTTATTTTGTCTATCAAATCACACATGTCTAAATATAGATTTGAAACAAAATAATGTTGAAGAATGTTTAAATTTGGATTTTCTCAAATATCTTATGACGCCATACAACCAGTGATTTTAAAAGTTTATAAATACCTTTCAATCCGATATCTACGGAATACGGAAGCATACTTAGGACAACCCAAAATTATAATTTGAATTCAAAATCACGAATTTAAATCGTCATCACGATTTATAAAATTCCTGATAACAGATTTAAATTCGTGATTTTGTAGACATCACCTATTACTGTGATGTCTCTGTCGTAAGTATTTCAAAAATCTTTTTCTATAAAACAATGCTTACTTTTTCTTTTAAGCTATCACGATCGTCGTATCCAACCCATTCTGTTCCTTTAACTGCGTATGGACTTTTCTGCTCAGGAATGTAATGCTTAACTCCACCGGATTTTAACATTGAACAAATCTAACAAAGAGATGAAAACAGCATTAGACATATTTGAAAATGCAGCTATCCCAACTGACAAATAAAATGCAAACACTTAACAATTCATGCTATTTATATTATGACAATAGAACAAAATTCAGTTGGTCGAAATGATTTAATAACGCCTGTAAGGGGACCAAGCTGCAAAATATATATATTAGAAAAAGGTTTGTTGTTCATCTAGATTTGTGCATGATAGTTTAATAATTCAACGACTTTTCTGTTTTTATTACCATTACATAAGCCTTTCAATCAGTATAAGAAAAAACACTATAATATTTCCATTGTTGTTTGGTCAAAGTAACGTGAATTCAATGATCAATAAGTGTTTTAAATTTGATAGCTTTAACTTCACAAAAAAATAGTTTGTCCCAATAAAGCCGACATTTTTTTGGTTCCTCAAACCTCTTGCATTTAAGGAAACACATGCAAAAAAACTACCAAAATAGATCCGTTTTGACGTTTTGTAAATATATTTGCATATAGCTTACTGAATAACATAAAAACAAATGCAATAAGACGTCTTCTATAATGCTGTTGTGGTTGGGTAAAATGTTTTAAGTCAAACTTAATTGATAGCTAAATATGTTTCATAAAATGAAATTGATGCAAGTAAAAAACATTTTTGGGAAAATTGAGAATTGAAATGAGGAATGTGTCAAATAGACAACACCCCGACTAAAGAGCAACACACAGCTTAAGTCCTTCAACCCGTCTTCAACACAACTAAACATTCCCGAACCTAGAGGCGCGCTTCAGCTGGTCCCTAAACACAAAGGTGTACTAGTTCTGTGAAAATGGACATCACACTAAACTCCGAAAAATATAATTGAACTAAAATTAGAGAAATCATACAAGACGAACAAAAGCTAGTTGCTCCTGACTTGGGACTGTCGCAGAAATGTGATTTCTTTTTTAATTTTAATTTTATAAAAAACAATTGAGTAGTATGGCAAGTTGTTGTTGAGTCGAGTTAATTTAAATAAGCGTATGCCATCAAAGAGATGTCATAAGTGTATACACAAAATAAGTTTGAACATTTTTGGTAAATATGTGTCTTTATACAATATATCAAGCTAAACGGTTTATATGTACCTCATAATAAGATTTGAATCCTTTCTCCCTAGTTAACAGACCAGCGGGTCCGGCTCCTCTAGCAGGGGCACCAAGACCTGAATTGCTAGGATTTGCCAGTGTAAAACTTCTACCATACAATCCAAGTCCGACATTTATCATTGAAGGAGGTACTCCTTTACTTAAATAATACTTAGTGACCCAGTCCTACAAAGAAATACTTGACATTAACGGTTGAAATCATCAATTGAAAAAACAGCACTCTTCTTTTTTTTTTACAAATATGACGAATCAAACTTAAAATATACAAATTGAATTAACTGATGTGTGTATTTAAAGTCAATTAAATTGCTCTTCAACTTTTGATTTTTTGTTTTTAATTTATTGATTCTAGTCACTGATGAGTCTTTTGTAGACGTAAGACGTGAACAAAGGAGTAGGTCCGGTAAGGGCTGATTTTGGCCTTAAATTTCAGGTTCATTTGGACACTTTTTAAACACTTAAGTGCCTATTTCATTTGATTCAATTAGCTTCTGTGAAAGATTTTAACTGAGTTACTCATTAAATCTATCAAATATGCCAAAAAATATCACTTTTCAGATGGTTTTTGTCAAAAATGACCGTGTTCATTCTCAACCTTTATACATTTGTATATGTAATGTATTATCATCAAATACAACTTACATTTCAATATTAAAAATGAACACAAATGCGGCCACTTTCATTTAAGACGGAAACCGTCTAAAATTTACCTAAAATGCTAAAATTGTGAAGATTTCAGTAATTTATCATGACTTAATGATGCTAGTGTCCGATATATGTGCATTGTATTGTCAAAAACAGCGTATATTTATGTAGCAGAAGCATTCTACTTTCCAATAAATAACTAAAGGTTTAAATTTTAACAATTTTGTAAAACTGCTTTATTTTGGGGACAAAAAGGGGTCTTACAGGACCTACTTCTTTAAAGGATATCTATAATAAGTTTTTTTTTAAAATTATGAAATCCCATTAATAATTTTGATTTTAGATTTGGAAAAGAAATGATTCGTCAAAATTTCAATATTATCATAATATCATATTTAGAAATAACAATGATCAAATATATGCGTGCCTTCGTATTCTTGTTTTATATTACACACAGACAGTGTGTGTGTGTGTGTGTGTGTGTGTGTGAAGTGATGTTTTTAAATATAGGCAAACATTGGACTGTTATTCTCATACAGCTTCTTAAACATACCGGTAAGATTATATGACAAAATAAATAGAACTATACAAATAGTACATGCATGCATGTTCTCAGATACCATCTCCAATATCAAAATCACATAATGCAGAAATGAACCTTAAATCCCCCCCCCCCCCCCTAGCTATTCAAAATCAAAGATTAGGAACATAATTTATCATAACCTTTAGGTTATCAAATAAATGATATTAATCTACTCCATGACAGTCTTGAAAATAAACTAACTATTAAAAACACAATACTACTAATGGTCAGTGTTTGGGTCAGTTGCTTGTCATAATGCAACACAGTTTAATATAGAACCCTTTGGGAAAAACAGAGCACTCCTTTGGTCAGAAAACATTGTCAAACATCTAAACATACTATCCACACTGATCTGTGTCCACACTTGTATGACGAACAAAATAATACGACATGCTGAGTAACATACTTATACGCAAAAATAAACTGTATTGATATAGGTTTGATGCATAAGAAACAGGTCAGGGTGTCAAAGTTTGTTATCTATTATGTTTGTTCGAAATGGTAAAATAAAATAACTCGACCTTGTAAACAAAACACTTGCTGTGCTATTAAAGGTTTTGCCTTGTAGTGCTGTAAAGCAATTTACTAACTATATTAATGTACTATGCACTAACTAACTATATTATTGTACTATGCACTAACTATATCAGAGTACGATGCACTAACTACACTTAGGCAGTGACAGTACCTTTATAAATTAAGCTCTTACACAGTGTAAGTACTTATTATATTAATGTACTATGCTAACTATATAAATGTACTATGTACTTACAATATAAAGGTACTATATACTAATTATATTACGGTACTATGTACTTACAATATTAAGGTATGTTTTATTTCCTGTTTCAGATGGGTGACTGTAAAGTGGGGAGTTATGTCCAGTTTTATCTTCCCAGCTTCCGTGCAAGTCATATGTCATCAAATTAATCATGTCCAAGTACCTGTAAAAAAATAAGTATTTCAGTAATATGAAAGTGGAAATTTGTTTTAACGCGAAATCTAGATTTGTAGAAAAAAATATATATTTCTAGGAGGTGCATTGTAAGGTATCTATAGTCATAAGAAAAACTAGTAGATGTCGTAATAATGAAGATAAGACAGAGGACATACATATAATATAAACTTTTGTACATATGCAAAGAAATAGAGGTACAAATACAGAGAAATTGCAGTTAGATTGGTGAGTTTTAATTTTACTACAAATACGAATATATATGGTGGTCTTTTGGTTTATAAGATAATCATGCTATTATCTGTAACTCATAATGCAAATGGCATAGTTTGAAATATTGTTTTGCATAATTAGTTAACATATAAATGACATAGATTATTTTTTTTAGATCTGACATACTTGACTATTTCTGGAAAGTTGTATCCGGCATCTATGTTTTCCTTGCCTGCAGGTGTAGCAGCTGATAAAAGAAGTGCTGGTTTGCCACTGGTTTGGGCTTCGGCGTCAAATTCCCTTCTTAAAGTCTGAAAAGGTAGATGAGAGGTTATCAAAAAGACTTTGTTACAATTAACCTACTATTAATGGAAGATGATATTAAATATCCATGACATGGACAATAATATTCACAGAGATAAATAATTAATTTTCATAAATTATACAATATTATGTATTTGTCACTCTTAACCATTTTTTGTTAATTTACCACAATGGTAAACAAAAGAACAATTTTGCAGCATGTATGTATTGGAAAAAACATTTATGGTTTTATTCTCTAAAATTTTAAAGTTAAGGAAAAACTCTATAAATATTTGGAGGTGCTCCTAATTAAAGGAGACTCATACTAAGAAGCAGAAGTATCGAATTTGACAATGGTTCTCTCATTCATCATGTGTTCATCTTACAAGAACACAGGAAAATAGGTACCCAGTTGTATGATTCTAAGAAAAGTCTGAAATGTGAATTTTATATCCTTATTTTTTCCAAGATTTGTTTTAGAATCCTAAACATCATTATAGAATCCTTTTTAGTAGAATGTCTTAAAAAACAGTACAAATGTTTGTACATAGTGTCCATTTTTTTTTTAAAGAATGCCACTAAGTTATGATGGTGGTACAAATTTTCTGCACGCAAGACAAAGTATACATTGGCACATCATAAATTATGACACTGTTTGAATATTCAAAATAGTATGTACATTTTAATAAGTTTTCAAAGAAATGGGACCATAAGGGACGAATTTTAAAATTTGCAAAAACATTTTTACTGTGTTATAAAAAAATCTCTATAGATATACACACATTTTACCTCATTCGCCACATTGATTTAACTGTAAAAGTGAAAATGGTTATGACTAACCTTTAACAATTCGACGAATTTTTGCTTATCTCCTGCAGGACTTCCTCGGTTTCCTGGGTATTCCCAATCAAGATCAAGACCATCAAATCCGTGATCTCTTAAGAATTTCACAGTGGATGTGGCAAATTCTTGACGACTTGCAGCAGTGGCAACCATTTTGGTGAAAGGTGCGGATCCCATGTTCCAACCACCAACAGCAAGTGATAGTTTCAAGGCTGGGTTAGTTTTCTTTAAGTCAGTAAATCTCTCATACCTTATAAATTGTATAATTATGCATACGGTCATTCATAAATTCGGGTAGTTAGGGATAAATACTCGGTGACAAGCATTCCTGCATTCAAATTTAAAAAAAAGAACAATAAATCAGAATGTCTGAAAAATAAGGACAAATTGGATGAAGTTCAGAGTGTCATTGGAAAAAGAGGATATTATGAATAGAGAAAATCATGGCCCGACAACAAGCCATCTATTGGTTCCTTAAAAAAGTGCATCATTCTGAACACATGTACCATGGCTGCATATTTATACACCCAGCACAGCAAAACGAACATGTGTGTTGTTGACGGACGAGAGAGGTTCAGGTAAATATGTCTAGGCCATGTTCATCCTTTGTGACTATAATTTGAAAATAAAATCTACTAATTCTGTATATATATATGAGACTAAAAAGAAAATTCCGTCCTCAATTATAGACAAATTATATGTTTATGATCAATATATTAATTTTAAAAATTGTCAAATCAATTGTAGTATTTTGAGATATACCTGCTTCTGCTTTATTTTTTGGGGCGGACTCAGATATTTTGAAAGGAGGGGCGGGGCCCGTAATCCTAAAAGTAAAAATAATCCCTACAATGGAATATACTCAGCCGAGCAGAGTGAGACGAACACAGTTTTGGACGATTCCATTATAGAAAATTGATATATTTTCTAATTCTAGGGGGTAAACGCCCTCTATGTCCCCTGAGTCTTCCAAAGTGATTTTTAAACAAAACTTACATCCCCTTCATCCAAGGAGTACTTTCGTCATTCCATTCATATGCGTGTAATTTATTTCCCACCATTTTGGCGAATGAGTAGATGATATTTGTACAAAGTGTAGGGTCTACATTCTCAGGAAAAAACTTTCCTGCAGCGTTTCTGTATTGTGCCCAGTTAGTGTAGTAGCACACTCTTCGGTAAGCTATAAAGTCAAAAGGAGGCCGTTATATGAATGAATGTTATTGGAAATTATTGCGAGATAAAAATTATTCAGTTCTATGTTCTGTATATTTGGCGTATATGCAAAATGTTCCACCACAATACAAATTTTCTGAATATATCTAAAAAATTCCGCATGGTTGAAACTGTTTTTTGTTGTTGTTACGATTGAAAACTGAGAGGCCTTTGTGTTGATGGTTAAATGCAGAAATGTGTTGCAAATACCTATTTTGAAATGAAAAAAAATTAATTAAACTGAGACATAAATCATTTGATTTAACATTTCTTTCTATTGTATAATTCTTACGTAACTGTAGTTGCCCTTGATCTCAGAGCTTTTACACTATTTGGTATTGAAGATTCTAAATATGATATGTATAGATATTATTTGCGACTTCATACAAAATATGATAAATATATATCACAAGTAGCTCCTATCGAAATAGTCGTCAATCTTAAATGTACTGATAGTAATGCAACTTTTTATCAAATATCAATGTTCTATCCCTAATCGTTCCTATCAAACTAACTTATCAGAAAATGCGGTCGCCGGAAAGGCAATCCCAATACATATGTTTCGCTTTCCGCGGCTTTCGTCACAGACGAAACAAAAACAAACTACAGGATCATGCTTCCTTTTTGTCAATTGCTTTCTTATACCCATAACAAGAACAAATAAAATGTATGCACTAACACCCTCCCCCACCCCCCAGAAAACAACATCAAAGAAACAACAAAAACTACAAAACTACAAACTAAACAAAACACACAATATCCTATAGTGAGATTCTTTGCAGAGTTACAACTCAGCAAAATTTGAAGGAGTTGATGTATGTTATATTACTAATTTGGGGAAGGTACATGCCATTATTTTTTTTACTATCTATTTATCTTTCCCGCCAAAATAAACATAAACATTGTAACTTACCCGAAGCTACGCTAACTGCAGCAAGAATCACTAGAGTTACTCGGAGGAAATTCATCTGAAATTTATAAAATCGTTCAATTCGTTCAATTGTTCACATTTGACTAAGTTATATGCGTATGAAATAAAATTGTATGATAACAAATGCAAAGTTGGTGGCATTTATAGAAGTAAAGGTGATAAGATAGTTCGGAGGTTATATGATTAAAGTCGATACTATCTTTAATTTCCTTATGCACAGTGAGACTATCGATTGAAATAGTCTTAAGGTTTGTGACCCCTTCTGTAGGCCTGCGTATTACGCAATTTTGAAGTTGCAATAACATCAAAACATCAAACTGATAAATATAAAGAAGTATATAGAACACAAGAAAAATAGTTCGTTGTCGTCTGATCACCACTCTTTGAAGATTAAGACAACTGTAGTTATCGATTTTCATTTCCCGTAAATCGTTTAAGCTGAGGTAAATCAATTGTTACAAACAAACTGATGGAATCGGTTTAACCCTCACAGATGCTTCAAAGTATTAAAGGCATTGGTCGACCTGTCGATTGATGTAGTCAAATTCTCAAAAATTTCTTAAGTACTAAAAACATGTGCCAGTTGACATTTCTCCAATTGTTTTCGCTGGAGACCTTTAAACTTTCTTACACCAATGGACGCACGACATTTCTCCAATTGTTTTCGCTGGAGACCTTTAAACTTTCTTACACCAATGGACGCACTAAGCTATTTGACCTAACACACTTCCCCTACACAAAATCTGATTCCCCAAGATTATATATCGGTATTTTTTTTTTTTTTTTTTTTATCTTTTTTGAATAATTATTCAAAAATATTTTACAAAGTATGTGGTCTCTGCCTAAAAGGCCACACCTCGTAAATAAATCCAGAATAAACCAGGGATTATATTTTTCGAGCATCTATTTCCTCTTGTTGACACTTGATAATCTTTCTTCAAATATGAAATATACAATTGTCCAGAGATTCTGTTTGTTTATTTAGTATTTTCGCCCCATGTCTAAAAGATCGGACATTTTAATCCTTCCACTATGTGTGTCCTACCTAAGTGTAATATACTGTGTGTTTAATTCTAAATTTTGAGTTAAAGTGACGTCAAGTTGAGATTTCAATGAACGTCATATTTCTAAGCTAAAATAGTCTTTACAAAAATAAAGATATCATAAATTTAAACACTTTACTTCAGCTAATCACAAATATCGAAATTTATGGAGTAATTATGATTCGTATCGGCAATGTAATTCATAAAGCTATCAAGGTTAGGAATTGTCTTTTAAAATATTTTTGGCTCTTAAGACTTTTTGAAAAGGGTTATATTGTACTGTTACGTCTTATATTTTTGGGATATACATCACTAAGCTTTAATTCCGTTTTATTAATGCGTTAAATTGTGCTATAACAATTAAGTAGAAGCTCTTCCTGTACTGATTTTTACTGAACGTTATATATATGAGGTGCGCTGATCCTTTGTACTCTGATCGCAACTAAAAGAAGAAGGATTAAAATGTTTTAAAGTCAGAAATCATGTTCATGTCTTAGAGCTAATTTCCTAATGATTTGCATATAATAAATTGGATTTTTGAAATATCTTTTTAATGCTTAAAAAGGGAAAACTTTGGTTGTCTTGCTTTACATGCATTTGGAAATAAGCTCTAAAATTAAGGTTTTTCTTTTTGTATTTGGTATTGATAACACCTACTTTTTAAAATAAATTTTAAAATTTAAAGTCATATGAAACTTCAAATTAAAAGAAACATGATGCATATGGTTTTTTTTTTCTAAATGGCTAGTTTTTATTATAAAACTATGTATATATACTTTTTTTCTCAAGAAAATTCTATAATTTGTCCAAATTTAGAAGCAATATACTCGTTTCCAGTAAACAATCCACCGGTATGTTTTCCGTATGTAGTGAACTCAGCGTGACCTTACTCGTAAAATTCCGGTGATCGCAATACGCATGGATTTATAGAAATAAACTATTATATTAATATACATGTTACACACGTAATCAATGTCCATGCTTCTTTGTTGTTTGTTTACTATAAAAGGTGACAATCGGTAAACTACGACTTCAAAACACGACAATTAATTAGCTGCCATATTTTTACATCATAATAGACAGTGAATATTTTTGTTGGACGCTATGGATCCGTAAAAGTAAACAAAATCGTGCACAGACGACTAAGTTTATGATATATATACATGCATTTCTTCAAAAATAAGATAAACATTATTTTTCACCGTCACTCGTTTCATATGACTTTAAGAGTCGCGACGTTTTAAAACGTAACATATTGTATTGACACAATGATGACATATATATATAGATATGTTTGTAGGATGTATGCATTTGTCATATACTAGTATGCCAAGTAATAATTCGCATTCGATATTTTCGATGCCTTTTTTGTATAGAAATACATAACACGGATTTGATATAACATTTGGACCGAAAATGATAAAAAAAAATCGAAATGTACAATCTTAGATGGACGAACGAATATTTAACGAATTATAATAATTGTTGAAAACAGGCATTTGTCCCAGGATTTTTTCCCTAGGGGGGGATGAGACAAGTGCCTGTGTTGATGAAATCTAAGTAGATATGCGTATTAAGATCTTTTGAATTAATAACCATGCATAATAGTACTGAACTTTGATATGCTGTGTTGCCAACGAACATAGTACGTTAGCACCATCACATATTTTAAATGAATAAATAAACTATCCAGGAGGTCATAGATAACCGCCTAAAAAATCTACACAGTATATCAACAACTTGAAGAAGGAGTTGTTATCGTATTTTTTGCGCAAATATTTTGTCAATATTTTGAAAGAATAAACAATCCAAAAATAAATATTCGATAGTGCAACGAACAATAATCCAATTGTTTCACCATTCCATTATTACTTGATTCACATTTGTTAAAACTCGTGTCATCCTCAAATCAGCATAACTTTATTTCCAATACTTAAAATTTGAATGACAGTAGAACAGGTGAAAACGTGTACATACTTGAGATAAGGACTCATTCAAAGGTCTCAACGTTCATGCCAGTATGTATGTCAAGGTATATATATATGGAATATTATTTGACCTTATTTTCAAGTACAAGAAAGGGCACGTCTCCGTGTAAGAAAAAGACAAGGAAAACTTTCTTAAAATGAATAACCTATTACATATGTCTGAGTCATTAATGATTGACATTAGCAAAACAAATACGGTTCTTTAACACACAAAAAGTATACTTGCTTATTTTGTGAATGCTCCCTATAGTCCCCGTACTGCGCGTCATACTGTGCGTTATGCACAACAAGTACTACTTTTAAAACAACGAGGTTATAAGGAAGTATTTATGAGTTTGAAATTGCATGTTAAAAAAAATCCCATTAAATTTAAAGCATGGATACATGTGCATTGTATATACATCGTAGAATATTCATATGCACGAAAGCTTATATAATTTAACATTGTTTGGAGAGCGATGTTCAACACAATTAGTGATGCACACGTAGTTATATACAAAATGTTTCCCCAATGAACTAACATACAACAAGGAAACTATTGACACTTTTAACAGTCTGGGCGATTAACCATACTCCATGTTACATGTCAATCAAGTACGAAAATAGATCTCAATTTTTAATAGTCTAATGATGTCGGGATGATTCAACAAACAGTCAAACCTGCTGAAGAGACCACATGTATTAAACAAAAACCTGTGTTAAAAGACCGCCAATTTTAGATCCCTCTGTAGTATATTTCATATAAATTGAACCTGTATTAAAAGACCTCATGTCTTAAGAGACCACCTTTTTGCTCCCCCTTTAGTTGTCTTTTCAAACAGGTTCGACTGTATGTACAAATTTTAAGCATAACATTTTATTCGGGCTTATCCATTTTGTGAAAACAATTTTGATAGAAAATTGATGTGAAAATTGTGTATATGTGTCTTAAAACGTTCTTATGAAGGACATCTACTTTACTAAATGTTCGAGAGCCGACTAAACAAAGTTTGGATAAACACTGAGATGAAATATATCTATAGAGCTAAAACTGACACATGAACCGGAACCGGAACAAGTCAGCAAATAACTGAAGATCTGAGCATAGTGCAGCGCTCAGTTACACACTTTGTAAGAAGTAGGAAAACGAGTTAATATATAAATTTGATTTCCTTCAACAAAAGTGGGGCTAGTTTTGTGATGTCCTTCATTTTCAGTTTTTATATAAATACGCTGAGTTTTTTAAAATATAAAATTTAGCCGTTTTGCATATTAAATGTTGATAATATAACAAAAGGTACCGTGATCCTGGTGTATCAGGAATGAATGGGTACAGATAATTGTAGAACTGGGCATGCCAAAAAAGACAAATATCGGCCTAATCGGGCATGCACAAGTCATCAAGTTTTATAAGTTCTGGGCACTATTAGCAAAATGCTGCATACATCGTATTACATGATTAATTTTAATAAAATTATTGATATTCAATTGCATAATTTTACGACGTCTTGCATGATTATGCATGGCATTAATTCAAGTGCACAGTTTTACAACTTCTTGCACGATTATGCGTGGCTTTAATTCAAGTGCACAGTTCATCAAACTTCGGTAAAACTGCTCATTCCATATTTATAAACGAATACACAGTTTAACAATTGTTGATGATCTAGGCTTCATTGTTTTACATGCATATATACATGTACATATAATTACATTAGATGTATGTTTCATTATAATACGTTATTCTGATTGGCTAACTACACATCACGTGTTATTTCTTAAGCAATTGCATTACTCAATAAAACTTATCATTCATGATAACACGAGGTCCGACAATAAAGTGCACAGGTGAATTAAATAAAAAATCGATAAAAATCGTGTTTTCATGATCCTAGCTAAAAAATGTAATTATACTGCAATCAGCTATTTTACTATACAGATAAAGCTATACGTATAAACGTTAGCTTTATACGTCAATGACCTCAACTCACCTATAAGCCTCGCCTACTTACAACGTCACGTCACAACCATGACAACGTGTAGTAACAATGGTCAAACTTTTATGAATTTAAAACTGTTATGTCTTCAAAGTGGTAATTTATATACCATGTTTATTAAATGCTATTAATTAAATTCATTTTCTTTCTAATTCCGTAAATTGTCAATGCTTACCGCCTAGACTACGCTCATAGGGAAATATCCCAAAATGGTACTCCAAGGGGGAAATTCCAAACACTTTTTTTTTAATAATATTTGTTTCATATTTTTATTATTTTTTTAGTATTTTATCGATTTCAGTATAAAAACAATATACGTATAGTGTCTTGAAATATGAAATTTATTTGTGTTCGGCACGAAACGGGAAAATGCTCGGTATAACCTCGCATTTTCCCGTTTCTAAGCCTCATACAAATAAATTTCATATTTTAAGACACTATACGTATATTGTCTAATTATAAGTATTGAATGCTTCTTTTTGTAACTTCATAGGGTTGTAAAAGCGTTGACCGTGCGCACATTTTTAGAATGAAGCGCGGAAATGTACTTCGGTCAACGCTTTTACACCTCAATGAAGTTACAAAAAGAAGCATTCAATACTTAAGTGAACTGCACATTTGTACAATTTCCTGGGGAATTGTGCATGATAAATAGATCGTATGAAAATTGTAAAACAATGCACGCCGAGTTCAACAAACTTTGGTGTAACTGTGCATTCCATAATTATAAACGAATGCACAGTTTAACAATTGTATGATCGACCTGGTTGTATTCCTTTACGTGCATCAGCATGCACAGTTTTACAATTGTTTGATGATCTAGGCTTCATTGTTTTACATGCAAATATTGTACAATTTCCTGGGGAATTGTGCATAATGTACAGATCAAATGAAAATTGTAAAACAATGCATGCCCAGTTTAACAGACTATTGTTCAACTGGGCATGCTCAGTTCTACAAAATCATGTGACAAAACATAAAAGTTACATTATGCAAAAAATACCTCTTATAAAGAAAATCTAAAAGTATTGTATAGTACCTTTGCTATCCCATGCGTTGACCTTACTAGTCGGTTAGGGAATGGAGGTCTAATAGTGACCTCAATGTTTATCTATCTATTTATTGGCTGCCTTATCTTAAGTCATGGATTATTCCATTTTTGTCTCGTTATTTTTCAATACTTATGTTGTCATTCAGAATATGAAAACAGGGATTTGAGTGTTATGGATATTTGATTTGAATTACCAATATCTATAATAACGTTAATATAGTTGTGGAATTTTATTTTAATTTTATTGCTAAGGTGGGCATCCACTCGAAATATGGGACCAAGATGTTTCCATTAAAATTGTTCTTCCAATCTGGAGTACGAGAGATAATAGGTACTCTTGTGATTGTTTGATGCACGTATACTATATATGTTAAATATTTTTATCAAAAGTTCAAGTTGAATTATCAATAGCTGCAGTTTGGGACTAATTATTAAGTTCGTTTCTGAATAATATCTGCATTTTTATTCAAGGAATGACATGGAGGAAAAAAACTATGTACGTATTTATGCTCTTTATGATAAAAATAATTTTTCTTTCGGCATAAAATGCTCGAAGGATTATATATATATTACAGATCTAATATTCAGTGGCGGATCCAGAACTTTTCCTAATGGGGGGCCCGCTGACTGACCTAAGGGGGGCCACTCCAGTCATACTTCAATGATTCCCTATATAATCAACCAAATTTTTCCCACGAAAGGGGGGCCCGGGCCCCCCCCTTGGATCCGCCTATGATATTGTTGGGTTGATGTTTAGACGAGTTGTATATACATAATGTACACAGCCATGTATCACCATCACTGCTGGTGATCCGATGGATAAATCTGTTGTAGAGTTGTCACTGGCTCAGACGTACTTATATATATCTATAGTGAAATAAGGCATTAAGCTTAATTCATAGGCAAGACGCATAACGCATTATGCATTAATTATGCTATTGGTTGAAATTTTTCGTCATTAAAACTTTTTCCTGAAATCTGATGAAGATTATTCAACCAATTACGTAACATCACCTCAGGCAATAAGTGAAATAAGTTATCGTTGTTTTGTCTTGCGAATGCATGAACAGTCTGTAATTTAGGGAAATTTTCTTTAAATATACTAGTTTATATAGTATTTTAAAACTATTTTAAAAATATATAATATACATTCTTTCAACTGATTTTCACATATTAATATTTTGTTTAAAACATGACTCGTTTTTTTTTTGTGGTATTACAGTTTTAAAAAAGTGATTATATCTAATGGAAAAGAGGACTTTGAGATTCAATTAGAAGAAAATTCACGGTTCACTAGCAGAGCTGGTTTGAAATTGTCAAAATTAGCCACATGTAGAGTTTTTGTTCCCATCGTTTTTTTGATGTTATTGGATATGTATTTTTTCTTTCTTTAACAGTTTGTTTAATACCTCCATGTCCCTTGCATTCTTTCGCCTCTATCCATCTTGTCTTTTCCCTCTTGAAACTGCATTATAATCATTTTTTTTTCAAAAGTGACATTTTTTGACTGAGGATCTTTGCAGTCTGAATTTGAATAAGACAAAACAGGGACATATATCTAAGACAGAAATGCGATGCTCGTTTGGCACAAGAACAAACTTTAGAATCTTCAAATAGAAGGCAATTATTGACAATTTCAATTCAAAAGGGTAAGACAGTTTTTCCATTGCAGGCTTAGAACTAAATGGAAACAACATTTTATACCTTTTATTCCTTTTAAAAATCCTTTTGAATTTATCTTCATCAGGAGCTCAAAACCAATTATTTGGAAGCCACGGGTGTATAAGAACCGAGGCAAAGCAAAATAGTGTTCTATATGAAATATTGTCTCCCAAGAAACAATATTTTATGACTTTGTTTCAGGATTTTATTTTTAATAATGTAAAGAAAAGTACAAATATTCATGTAAAGTTTTGTCAATAAACACACTGTAAATATAAGTGTTTAATAAAAAGAACACAGATTGAACGCTTTTTTTATAACATTTTTTGAGCGTGTTATGGTTTTCCAAATGTTTACACTAGTGTTAATCAATTAATTGGGTGATGTTTAGTTTTTAATGCTTTTGGGTTTCATTTTTTATGTTGGAGTTCTGAACACTTTAGCGTTAAATTTTTTAACGATTAAACGGGTCCGAATGTTCAAAATGTTAACGCGTCGACGCTCCCTGTAACAAGCACATTTTGAACACATGATTAATATAAAAGTGTTAAGATTTATAAGAACACATGATATTCACTTCCAGAACAGTTGAAGTGTTCAAATGGATGGTGTTAAAATGAAGAACATGTTCTTTTCAAGCGTACATAATTTTCCATAAGTATTCAAGTCAAACTGTGAAAACAAAACCTATATTCAATTCAGGCAAAATAACAATAAATACATCTTTGAACGAGTAATTCTTTATGTAATCAAATGAGTATATATATGAATAGAAAATACATCCGACAGCTTGTGAAATAACAAGTAATTTTATAGTATATATTACATCAGTGAAATCACATACTTATTTTTTTTTTAAACTGACTTATATATATCACGAATAATATATTTTTTTTTCTACATGAATAGATAGTTACCACATCCTCTGTATCCTATATATGATCACCCCTAAAAATGTAGGCCAATATGATAAAAAGACAGTTTATTTGTCATTACAAAAGTTTAAAAAAAAAATGCAAATTACAAATGCAAATATTTTATTGGCACAAACTCAATTACAATATTTGGCAACGGCCCATACAGATAGTTATGATGCAGCAATTAAACAATACTTCATAGCATATTTTATATGCACATTTCGAACAATGAAATGTGAAGTTATATATTATTAGTTACATAGTGTGCTAGTGACCTCATACGGTATATATGGGGTCAGTAAATTCCATATGGGGTGAGAGCGAAGATAAATTTATATATTTAGCTTCATGTAGAATAGGCTACTGACATACATACATTGTTTGTTATAGCTTCAAATTGTTCATATTACTGATTTGTCTGGACATTTTTCTTTAATTCAAATGCTTGACTAATAAAAGATGATATTAATTTTAGTGTTTTTCTACACTTGCCATTAAGTAGTATTTTTTTTACAACAGTTTCCTGTACGTCAGTTACTTCCTTGACACTGGTGTCATCATAATGTAGGCTTCACTTTTCAGCGCATCTCAACCTTCAATCTATCAACTATGCGGAACTGTATCTGTTATTATCAAGACAACTACGCGGTACCAATGTCAAAATCGTCTTCATCAAGGAATGTCGATGAGACTATATATTCTACAAAGTATAAGTTAAAATAAATAGTAGAGTTTTTTTTATATTACGTCAGCCATGCTTTAATGTTGCTATTAGTAGTTATCAAAGGTACCAGGATTATAATTTAGTACGCCAGACGCGCGTTTCGTCTACACAAGACTCATCAGTGACGCTCACATCAAAATATTTATAAAGCCAAACAAGTACAAATGTATTAGAGTCTGAAAAGAAAACAGAGGAAAATAGAGTAAATATTCTATGGCAAAGAAATGCAGACAGTTTAGACATTGAAAATGACAAATGTCCATTCCTTGACCCACGGTGAACTTGACCCTAAACACGTGCAACTATAGTTCAGTGATAACGGACCTCATACTAAATAAACTCTGAAATATATAAATGAACTAAAAGTAAAAATAATACAAGACTAACAAAGGTCAGAGGCTCATGACTTGGGACAGGTACAAAAATGCGGCGGGGTTAAACATCTTTTGTGAGATCTCAACCTTCCCCCTATACATCTAGCCAATGTAGAAAAAATACATACATTAAAACTCAGTGTCAGAATAGGTTAGAAAAGAAAATTAACATAATGATAATGATATATATATATATATTAACAAAGGACTTTTAGCAGCTACTGGCATGCCAGCGTCAGACTTCAATCAAACTGATTGAAAGGTTATGTCTTCATCATATGAAAACCAAGCACCATCAACACAATCCATCCCGTCATCATGAATATATGAGAGGAACATAAACAGTATCATGTCAACAACTGGTTTTAGAATAAATATGTTTATTTCAGATGCAAAGAACTGGAAATTTTTTAGACCATTTTTTTTTGCTAAATAATAATTGCGAAATGAACTAATATAAAGGTTCCTGACTTGGAACATGTATATTTTATAGTTAAAGTGGTAGGGTTTGACATTTTATAAGCCGATTTCTCTCCATTAATTGTCTGTGGTATAATAAAATGATTAGATGGATCTGAACAGCAGTAGACCAATAACGAGAAATTCCAAATTCAAGAGTATAAGGCGTTACTTAACATTTCAATGGTCCTAGGCCAGGATCTTATGAACGGGAGGCGTGGTAGAGGGTCCATGGAGAAGATCAGAAGCTCCTGGAAATCAACAATTTAGCATCAAAGTATGAAGTAGCAAGACTGATAAATTGTCTGGTTTCGTTGAACGACACACCTGATACAAGACGAACAAATACTGAAGTATAAAGTTCTTTCTAAATATTGTAGGTTTTAATGTGGAATATATGATTGAATGTGTAAAATGGACGTTATTTTACTACAGTACTAAATTAAAGCAATCATGTCACTGTCTATTTCCGATAGGTGGTATATGGTACATACTAGTAAATAAATATAGTGCTTGAACTTTATGACAAAATGTAGGCCAATGTCACTTACATGTAGGTACTCACTAAAGGATATTGAAACAAAATGATAATACCAAAGGTTATTCAGATGTGAAGTGCTATTCCAAATATACATAGTTACAAGTATAAATGTACATTAACGCAAAACCCAAAATGAACAGAAATACTGACGGATTCTCATTTTCAATGAATGGTTAGACTAAAGTAGATTCATTAGAACCATTTTACACGGATTTCTCATGGCGGAATCGTCAATTATTTTTATCATAATCGAGTTTTTAAATGTCTCGGTGAACATAAACAAGAAGCAGATCTCGGGCATTCAGACTATCTTCCTTCTCAAATCGTTCTTGATCAACTTAAGTGATGAGTAAGATCTTTAGGTGGAGCTTGACGTGACGCTCGTCAAAGTAAGTAAGAAGAGAACTTTCATGATGTTTGGAAATAAAGTCGAGCATGTCCTTACATCGGTTAAGGTGTGGTTTTCCCAAAACGACATTCAGATTCTCGTCTCTTGCCTGAATGTTTTGGGTGAAGGCATATCAGTTTTGTATTAATCATAAATATCATTCTCCATCTCTTAGGATATAAGGTGAACTCAGGAAGGGAAAACTGGTAGGATACAAACAACATAGACAGCCTCTTGGCCTTTTTTTTTTGACCGCCTATTACCTATCACCTGGACCCGCCCCTGAAGATATGCCATCTTTGACCTGACAACGGTATCATAACTATATCCCTTTATTTGAAAAAAAACTTGTGAAAAAGTAGGAAACAGACTACAGTCCTTTTACGCGCAACACAAACGTCTTGGTTTACCCGGAACTGAGGGCAATAATGTCCGGTTCCTCTTGTTGTAATTCTTGTGCTGCTGCTCGTGACAAGTAAAACATAGTCTTTCGTTGAAAGTCGGAAAAGAAGACAGAATTGACACCTCGAAACATTACAAAAGAATTGTTCTGTATTGGTTTTTTTGAAACTCGAAGTTGTATCTTTACATTTTTGTTTCAAAGTGAAACTAAAACTTTGTCAGGACAGATACATAGATGGTACATTCCATTCAGATATTATCAGTTTCATGATGAAATGGACCAAATGCCTTAAGAACGTTTAACAACGTGATCGCCATCATCGTCATAATCGTTTTATGCGACATTATTTCCCCACAAGTATATTTATTACAATTTCTCGTACAAATAAATTACATGTATTTGAATTTCCTTTCAGTACAAGGTTTCATAGGACATGCTTTTTTGTGTACAAAATAACTGCATCTATGTTGGATGACCCGTGACAATATTACGATTTCATTTTACTCAGATCTGAGACCAGGCTCAAGCTAGCAGCCACTCGCTAGCAGCCACTTCGCTAGCAGCCAGTTTTCAGATATGTCTATAAACCCAAAAGTTGCATAAGATTCAAACGTACTTTAAATGTTTTTATCAATCATATAATCACAAAATAATCTGTTTTTACATATGAGTGACCAGCCGAAGACACTATTTAATGGTTTTTTTTTCAAATTAACATGTAATTTCCTGTTCATTACTTTATTCTCTTTTCATATACCAAACAGCGTGCTGTGCGCAATTTTAAATAGTGTATGCAGAATAGTAAATAGCTATGCACTTATTTATATGCTGGCAAAATTGTTGTTACATGACATCGACCTTTCCATAAGAAATCAATTTTGTGATATTGTAAGAAATAGCTTTCCATAGTCTCGGCATCCTGTCAAGTAGTTCCTAAATAGTATCAATAGTTTTGCATTACAAGAATAGAAAATTGCACTCGTGCTTTGCTATTTTTTGGTCAGACAAATTTGTTTTGACAAAAGATTCTACTTCAGAACGAGCGGAATGCGCTCACATTTGATTATACGAAAGGTTTATTTGTTGTACTTAATGTATGGTGTACACGGAAAATATAAATTAGCAATTTATAAAAGAAACTAGCTACTACCTTTGGACCTATGGTGAAATTTTCCCACCTGGGCCATTTGGGCCATTGGACCTCAGACCCTTACCTATCATTTGCACCTAGTGGGGAAAAAAGTATTGCCGTAGGGAATTTTTGACAGACTTTTGAAAATTTGGGGTAGGCATGTTTGACCCTTAAGACCTAAGTTCGGACCTATGGTGAAGACAAACTATGAGTTGTCCCACCTGGACCTTTTGGACCATTGGACCCCAGCCCATTACCTAACATTTCCACATAGTGGCTAAAAAAGTATTGCCGTAGGGAATTTTTTACACTACTTTAAAAATTGGGGTAAGGCATTTATTTTTAAATCTAACTTTGGACCCATGGTGAGGACAAACCATGAGTTGTCCCACCTAGACCTTTTGACCCACTAGACCTTAGACCCTTACCTATCATTTGCACCTAGTGGGGAAAAAAGTATTGCCGTAGGGAATTTTTGACAGACTTTTGAAAATTTGGGGTAGGCATGTTTGACCCTTAAGACCTAAGTTCGGACCTATGGTGAAGACAAACTATGAGTTGTCCCACCTGGACCTTTTGGACCATTGGACCCTAGCCCATTACCTAACATTTCCACATAGTGGCTAAAAAAGTATTGCCGTAGGGAATTTTTTACACTCCTTTAAAAATTGGGGTAAGGCATTTATTTTTAAATCTAACTTTGGACCCATGGTGAGGACAAACCATGAGTTGTCCCACCTAGACCTTTTGACCCACTAGACCTTAGACCCTTACCTATCATTTGCACCTAGTGGGGAAAAAAGTATTGCCGTAGGGAATTTTTGACAGACTTTTGAAAATTTGGGGTAGGCATGTTTGACCCTTAAGACCTAAGTTCGGACCTATGGTGAAGACAAACTACGAGTTGTCCCACCTTGACCTTTTGGACCATTGGACCCTAGCCCATTACCTAACATTTCCACATAGTGGCTAAAAAAGTATTGCCGTAGGGAATTTTTTACACTCCTTAAAAAATTGGGGTAAGGCATTTATTTTTAAATCTAACTTTGGACCCATGGTGAGGACAAACCATGAGTTGTCCCACCTAGACCTTTTGACCCATTAGACCTTAGACCCTTACCTATCATTTGCACCTAGTGGGGAAAAAAGTATTGCCGTAGGGAATTTTTGACAGACTTTTGAAAATTTGGGGTAGGCATGTTTGACCCTTAAGACCTAAGTTCGGACCTATGGTGAAGACAAACTATGAGTTGTCCCACCTGGACCTTTTGGACCATTGGACCCTAGCCCATTACCTAACATTTCCACCTAGTGGCTAAAAAAGTATTCCCGTAGGGAATTTTTTACACTCCTTTAAAAATTGGGGTAAGGCATTTTTTTTTAAATCTAACTTTAGACCCATGGTGAGGACAAACCATGAGTTGTCCCACCTAGACCTTTTGAACCATTAGACCTTAGACCCTTACCTATCATTTGCACCTAGTGGGGAAGAAAGTATTGCCGTAGGAAATTTTTGACAGACTTTTGAAAATTTGGGGTAGGCATGTTTGACCCTTAAGACCTAAGTTCGGACCTATGGTGAAGACAAACTATGAGTTGTCCCACCTGGAACTTTTGGACCATTGGACCCTAGCCCATTACCTAACATTTCCACCTAGTGGCTAAAAAAGTATTCCCGTAGGGAATTTTTTACACTCCTTTAAAAATTGGGGTAAGGCATTTTTTTTTAAATCTAATTTTGGACCCATGGTGAGGACAAACCATGAGTTGTCCCACCTAGACCTTTTGACCCATTAGACCTTAGACCCTTACCTATCATTTGCACCTAGTGGGGAAAAAAGTATTGCCGTAGGGAATTTTTGACAGACTTTTGAAAATTTGGGGTAGGCATGTTTGACCCTTAAGACCTAAGTTCGGACCTATGGTGAAGACAAACTATGAGTTGTCCCACCTGGACCTTTTGGACCATTGGACCCTAGCCCATTACCTAACATTTCCACCTAGTGGCTAAAAAAAGTATTGCCGTAGGGAATTTTTTACACTTCTTTAAAAATTGGGATAAGGCATTTTTTTTAAATCTAACTTTGGACCCATGGTGAGTACAGACCATGAGTTGTCCCACTTGGGCCTTTTTGGCCCATTAGACCTTAGACTCTTACCTATCATTTGCACCTAGTGAGTAAAAAAGGTATTGCCGTAGGGAATTTTGACAGCTTTTAAAAGATTAGGGGTAGGCCAATGGAACTTTGCAAATTGAAAGCTATGGTATGAAAAAATCCAGGCGCACTGGGTATGATTACCAAGACTTTTACGGACGGTAGGATTGACAGTGTCAAGATATGATTTTTAGAACCGAAAAAGTTGTGTCTAATAAATTGAATTGGGGATTGTGGTTGGGATAAACTAAATTGATCTTTTTTATTGTTGGGATGAAGACATGGATCCAATCGCGGACATGAAGTAAGTTATTGAAAATGTCAAATCCCTGAGAGGTATTAACAAAATGAACCACCTTTGATGGTACTCCCGATTTGGGAAAGATCAGTTGGTTGAGTTTATTGTAACAGAGGAAACCAACCTTAAATATCAGTGCGTCCGAAACCCCAGACGAGGAAGACGATTATCACCCAGGCAAAAAAACTTGGGTTGAAAGGTATTAGTAGGCTGTCGATATTGCATCCGCCAACGAAAGCCTTGAAAGAGGCATTTACTACCTGGAAGATGACCCCCACTAATTTTTTTTATTGCTATGGATGTGCAGACTTTCCTTGACGTCTCTCAGATGTCACTGGAGGAACTTATAACAATTTGGACATTGAAAGGAGTAAAAATCAATGTGGTGCTACACTGTACCTTTGTGAATATTAATCCATCAGGTAATGCAGATGATGAGAACGAGGGATACTTTCACTCGAGATTTTCACCGAGGCCACGATCTTAGCTAAAACCCTTGATTAGATGGACAAAAAGATCGGAGTAAAGATTGCCCAGTGAACCTCTGAAAAATGTGGCTGAACATTGAAAGCAATTGTAAAACTTCAAGTCAATATTAACAAACACCGGCCGCTGGGAGGGTCACAGTACTTTGAAAGAAGGCTGTAAACAATATGAAAAAACTGATGAGGATTGTTTTAAGTGGGCCATACTTTCGGCCTTGCACCATGACGAGGTATACCCAAAACATACAGACATGATAACACAGTACCACCGTGGCAGGAAGAGCTCAATCTGAAAAAAGATGTAGTTCTCGGTCAGCCTTAAGGGTATTGGTAAGTTCGAGTAGGTCAATTCAACCCTGACAGTCAATGTATTATAAATTAACGACAATGAAGTATACCCGCTGCGCATATTAGACGTTAGCTAACAGCGGGAGAGAGACACCAACTTGGTGCTGATAAAAAAAGTCTTGGCTGGTGTTGAGCCAGACTTCGGACCACAATTGTGAGACCCTCCTGTGCTACAGGTGCGTGAACCAGTTCACATTAAAGAAGTCCTGGAGACCCACAATGAGTGTTGCGTCAACCACAAGGCGGTTAAGATCGAGCTGCCCAAGCTTATTAAGGAAGGGACCTACCAGACCTTTGACAACACTCACTCGATAGGAGTCCCTTTCGTGGTGTTCGCGGAATTTTAGTGTTTAACCGAGAAGGTTGAAACCAGGATCGATAAACCACATACGAAAGCCTACCAAAAGCACATGCCTTCGTGTTTCTGCTACCCCATCAAGTGCTTTGACGACAAGGTGTATACCAAGGCACCAGTTCTGTATATCATGCAAAAGCCGAACGAAGATGTGGCACAGATCTTTGTTGAATGCCTTGAGAAAAAAAATCAAGACCATACTGTACCAAGTCAGGAATATGACAGTTCTTGTCCATTCGTTTTTGATGCGTTTTGTTATTTGATTTTGCCATGTGATTATGGACTTTCCGAATCGATTTTGCCATGTGATTATGGACTTTCCGAATCGATTTTCCCCTGAGTTCAGTATTTTTGTGATTTTACTTTTTTTTTTTACACCTGAAACTATCGTATGAACCATATGGTCTTGACGAAAGAGGACAAGAAAACCACCAGGAGGCCACGCATAGCTGGTTGTGTGATTGTTCGCTTGGTGAGGACAAGATGAGGGATTACTGCCACTTTACCGAAAATACAGGGGCGCAGCACATAACCAGTGTTACCAAGAGTACAAAATGTCAAAGTTGATACCTGTATTTTTCACAATCTGGCCGGGTATGATAGTCATCTGTACACTAAGAACTTCGGGTCGACACCGGGGCAGCTCACATGCATTCCCAATTCGGAGGAAAAGTAAATCTCGATTAGAAAGACATTCCAGGTGAGCGAGTACAAGATGAATGACGGGGAAATGAAACCCCTTCACCAGAGTTTGAGGTTTGAACAGTCTCAAATTTATGATTGCGAGCCTGAATAGCTTGGTAAACTCAAGTCCAACAGCAGCCTTCAAGAATGTATTTGGTAGAGGAGCGTTTGATCCCGAATTGTACCGGGTGATACCCGCGGAGTCCGAAAACGGTCTGAAAATCACACTGCACGAGGTCATAGACAGACGTAAGCTAGAATACATTGTGTCACACCGCGAATATTTTGAGCTGGGAAGCAGGCTTATAAAAGGGAAGAAGCTGGACAAGAACGCATTCATACAGGACTACCTTGCGCAGGAGTGCCCAACCTACATAGCTTTCCTGGTACTGTCACGACAATGGTATCAACTGCGCCGCGCTCGACGCCTGCATTGCGACGAGTACATGACAGACAAGATTGTATACACGGGAAATGTCTGGGACTAAGCCAAGGCACATCTTTTGGCCATCATTAGTGGGACTGAGTGGAGGGCAGGCCAAGATTGCCACATGTGGAGCAGGATCTGCTTACCCTTCCGGAGCACCTGAGATCACCCCTAGTTTTTGGTGGGGTTCGTGTTGTTTATTCTTTAGTTTTCTATGTTGTGTCATGTGTACTATTGTTTTTCTGTTTGTCTTTTTCATTTTTAGCCATGGCGTTGTCAGTTTGTTTTAGATTTATGAGTTTGACTGTCCCTTTGGTATCTTTCGTCCCTCTTTTACATTGAAGGATCCGAAATGGTATCAGGACTGAGACATTTCACAGACTTTATTGTTAAATTGCAGCCGTACCTTTATGAGCAGGAGAAAAATTCAAAGTAATGTAGGGGCACCGACTACAACATCGATGGAAGTACGGTGAACTATGTAATTTGTAGTTTGAAGAACAAGGCACTTATGGTGTCGTTTGATTACTTGACAGAACAGGACATTGAAGTTGAATCACTTGTAATTAACGATATTGTGCTTTACATGGACAATTTGCCACCAGAACGAATTTCCTTGGTGCTCGCCGTCTGTTCATAGAGAGTCAAGGAGGTCAAGTGATGTAAAATCACCTTCACCAGACATGGATGAAGGCTATGATATACCAGTTGAAGTGCCGGCCATGGACGAAAGTTTACTCTTGCGACAGAGTGTGTACCCTGTTAGTTATATGGATGGGTTCAAGCAACTTCAGTAAACCGAGCAAGACGAAAAAGCATTGATGGCAGCGTTTGATTCGCTGACAAGACAATTTGGATCGCTGGAGGTCAATGGCAGCACGATCAAAAAGGACAATGCGCACGCCGGGTGCTCACAGAGAGTCAAGGAAGTCATGGATGAAGGTAATGATAAACCTGCTGACGCGCCGGGGAAGTCTCTTGATGAAGGTTTACTCTTGCGAAAGGGTGTATACCCTTATGACTATGTGGATGGGTTTGAAAAACTCCAGGAGACCGAGTTGCCACCCAGTGAAGCATTATACAATACCATCACCGGTAAGGGAGTAAGCCATGCAGACTATGAACTAATACGCGCAGCAAGTGTGTGAAAAGAGATGGATATCGCCAGCATAAGAAAGTATCATGACTTGTATCTGAAAACGGATGTACTCTTGCTGTGCGATGTGTTTGAGAACTTCACAGATGGAAAAGGGATTAGAGGTGGGATAACAGTCTAGCACAGCGGTTTGCCAAAGTCAACAACCCTTATGTCGAAGGATTCAATGCCGACAAGGCCACCAACTACTTGATGTATGCGGATGCTGATAACCTGTATGGATGGGATATGAGTAGCTATCCACCGATCGGTGGCTTTGAATGGATTAACACCGACGTAACCAACCTTTGAGACCCTTGCAGTGAAGACGACTAATAATTTATATTGGAGGTAGACTTCGAATATCTCAAGGAACTTCATGACTACCACAATGGCTACTCGCTTGCCCCGGAAACTGTACAGCTGAACAAAGTAAAGAAACCTCGGAGACAAACTGAGGTATGTTGTATACTACGTCAACCTAAAACAGTACTTGCGCTCAGACTCAAGATCAGAAAACCACACGGTTATAAGTTAAACCAGATCATATGGCTGAAGATTTATATAGATCTAACCACCGCGCTCAGAGCCGCTGCCACCGCTAACTTTGAAAAAGACTTTTTCAAGCTCATGAACAATGCGGTGTCGGAAAGACAATAGAAAATATCCGCAAGAGGGTTGACGTCCGAATGGTTACCAATGAGAAAAAAGTAATGAAGCTCGTCACCAAGCTCAATTTTGATCGCCGGGTTAACTTCAGTGAGTCTCTTGCAGCCATGCACATGCGTAAGACCAAATAAACATTTGACAAGCCAATTTACCTAGACATATCTAAGACCTTAATGGCGGACTATGTTTACAAGTACCTAAAGCCAACCTACCGTGAAAAGACAACCATCTGTTACACCGACAGTATCGTTTACAATGTCGAACCTCCAGATGTCTATAAGACATTAACGAACACTGGCGGCAAATGGTATCAAATGAGGTCTGAACAGGAAAATTCTTAGAATGTTCAATGATGAATGAGCCGGAATCCCCATGACTGATTGTGGTCCAAGATATACCCGCTCAAGGTTGGCAAGCGCGAAGCAAAGAGGGCTTAAGGGCTGAAGAAGTGCATCGTCAAAAATTACCTTTGAAAATTACAAGAGATGCCTTGATAAGCACACAGTGAGCTACCGGACTATTAACACACAATCAAAAGTCATAGGCATAAGATATATACACTTGAGTGTCACAAGAGAGCCCTATCAGCCAACGATGACAACCGTCATATCATGCATGATGGAATTAGCACCCTTGCCCGTGGCCACTACTAAATCGTCAACCGTAAATAAATGAGCGGCATATGGGTGCATAATTTAGTTCTCCCCTACAAACCCCTTTTAAACACTCAGCTCAAACAGGCTGTAACCACCACGAAGATTCAATACTGTTGGGGTGCGGTCATGCCTGATACACTACTACCAAAGGTCTGACACACCAAATGTGGAACCTTAACCACGACAGCTGGAAGGATCTTTTAACGAACTTGACGTGTTGGTAAAAGCGCAGACCGACAAAGTATTACTTTGACTCTTATGGTTTGCCAACGCCCGACGAGATGGTAGACTATTTGTAGCCTGAGATCCTTTTCAAAACTGATGAACTTGAGACGCGAGGGGATGTGGTGTGTGGTCACTTTTGTCTGTCCGTGTTGAAGATGCTGACAATGGGAAAATCGTGAAAAATGCAATCTTTTCGCTCTATAAATAAATGGATAAGTTTGGATCCCATGCAAGACAGTGCATATCCGTCTGGTGGATCGTGCATCATTTCGATATGAACGATAATCGCATTACTAGCCTATGATATCCCAATGAAAGCTCGGATGCTGTGACAAAACGGTAGGTGACCTATCAGTTGAAAGATGGTATAAAAGACAACAATAAGCTAGAGGCTGCGCTAGAAGCGATCGTGAAATAGCTCTCGAGGACATGAAAAAACACCTTGTCGGTATCGTGAAAAATAGTGGGAAAGTGTCTACCTTTCGGCACAAAAACTAGTGACCAAAGGATTGTATATGCAAAGAACTATGTGGATCTAAGCATGACGGTTCTAGAGAAAATCAATACCATCGAATTGAAGGTGAAGTCTTATCACACGGCGGACAGGAGACGGCGCGAATCGAATCTCATATCTGAAGAGGACCTGCGCAACCATATGATAACACAGCAGTTTTTTTCCAGTCATATGAACTAGTCTATTGCACATCCGCAGCTTTGACCCAATAGTTGAACTCCGTGGGGTACCCCTCCACTTGACGTTAAGCTCTTTCATCCCTCCCGATGTTCTTCTACGCAAGATATGTTCGATGCGGTAGGTGTTTTGACATTCATATCAACAAGGTCGGCCGCCTAGGTCTCATCCACACCACACTATTACACCGCGTTTTTGAAACGTGCCTCGAACTGGTTTGTGCAACTCATCCGCTAAATCATCGGTCCAGCGAACTTTTATTTTCTAAATACTCAGACCAAATCGAGTTTTGGTATCGATGATTGGTCCGATGATGCTGTGGTCCATGCGTTCGCGTGTGGAAGTGTTGGCAATGGTGTTAAGCGAGGCTAACATAGCTTTGCCACAGATGGGATAACGGGCGGTTTTATCCTTATGCTGGGCATAACAAAGATCGTGGTGATATGCAGCCTGGTAATTATAAACTCGATTAATGTGGTTTGACCAACCTTTTGGTGCAGGCGCTTGCTAAGTTTAATCTCTGGCCCGGTAAAGTTGTATCCGGGTAGACGCATTTCCATGGGTGATCGGTTGATTACTAGTAGTTTGTCCATGAACCCAGCACCAGTTGCAGCAACAAACTGAGACTGCATGGCACCGCATACCTTACAATTTCCAACTTTAATCCGTCGCCTGTTCGATTCCTGGTCATTACCTCGCTGGGGTTAACTATGTCCGTCTTCCAATGACATTGCAAGCAAAAGTTCATCGCTATTTTATTCAAATAAATGAACGTCAAAGACATTTCCTACAGTGCCAACGCCCCCAACAGGAGCGATCGCTACCTCCTGCCGCAATCAGAAGGTTTATCATTGGGAAGTCGGACTGTGGTAAGACAACGCTGATAAACAACATAATCCTGTGCGATGGATGCCTCAAGAACGATCAATTCTATTTTAAATTTTCTACGACTGGTTAGTTATAAACTTATGATGAAAATTATATTAATATTGGCCATATCAACTACCACTGTACATATTATAATTAAACCGTATTTATTACCCCTAAAACGAAACGATAAGGATATAATATCTCTCAACCCGGCACACATTAAATTAAATGCAGAGTATACCAGTTAAGACAGATAAACAGTATCGATTAAAACAATCAAATATCTATACACTATACAATGTAACAAAATCAACGATATCAATTGTATTATAATCTAATATTCAGGGATGTGCAGAAAAATGTAAAATTCATAAAAAAAATAACATTGAACAAAACCACAAACTACAATTATTTACGCTATGGGAAGATCTTAGGAGGTCATATATTCCATTCATAACTATTCAGCTAATTAACCTTCTGCAAGTCATTTTATTTTTATCACAAATCTGACCCAAACATTATCTGCAGGTGATCACTATGTAACACGAGAAATGAGGTTAACATAGCACGTGCACAGAATCAGTTCACTACTTTACAATCAACATGGCCAGACGCTTTAAACGAACTATTAAAAACAAAAAAGTACGACATAAACTTGTAGAAAATAACAACAATAAAAGGAGTAAATTACATACCAAGTTAGTAAAAAATGCCAAATTATTTGTAAAAAATTTGTCGGGACATAATTTGACGGATCATGAAACCTTATTACTTGCAAAAGGTGTAAAGTTCATAATTAACCCTTCGAACAAAAATGCCATACGAAACGTTATGGAGGACTTCGACGAATTCTCAAGAAAACTTAGATGTCGATATCTCTATAATGATGGTAGAATTTACAAGAGACACCCTTTTTACATAAATTCGGGATATAAACCGCTGGATTCTTGTCCAGCAATTGAAAATTACATATTCTCAACAAAAATAGAACTTAGTAGAATGAAAATAAACAAACACACCAGAAATATATCCGCCGAGGAATTGTCAGCTATCCGGAATCTAAAGAAAAATAATAACATTATAATACGTTAAGCAGACAAAAACTCAACACTATGTATTCTTGACAAAGACAACTATTTACGTGAAGGGTTAAGACAATTACATAATATACATTACGAAGAAATTGTTGAATCCAACGTAAAGGAGGTAGCTGAAACGGCATTTAGTATAATCAGAGACCTACATAATGATAATTATATTGATAATATAACATTCAAATATTTGAAAGAAAACATCAATACAACTAAAGTAGAAAAATTCTATCTGTTGCCTAAAATACATAAACTATCCCAAAATATACTATCAGAAATGGAGAGAAATGAAACAGCTAGACGAGAAAATTTAATCCCAGGCAGACCAATTGTATCACTGTGTGGTACGCCCCTACACAATATTGGGCACTATATCGATTATTTTCTTGTTCCACTCGTTAAAAAACAATATACATATATAAAAGATACGTAAAGTTTTATTAATTCGATTGAAAATATAAAACCCCAAAGAGACTGCTATCTAGTAACATTCGATGCAAAAAACATGTACACTTGCTTTACATTTAATGAAATACTAGAAGCCACTAACGCGGCACTGACCAATATTGATCCAAGTGAGTATGAAATCAAAGTTCCACCAAAGGACAGTATACTTCGCCTATTAAGGCTTATTCTAGAAAACAATGAATTTATTTTTAACAATAAACTTTACCGTGAAACCTTGGGGCGTGCCGATGGGCGGATCGGCGTCTGCTGAATTGGCAGATCTTACAATGTTCGTCATTCTTGAAAACGTTTTACAACGCTTTCAGCACAGAAACAAAATGATAATGACTTCCAGATTTAGGGATGATGGCTGGATTATATATTCCGGACCTATAGAAGAAATACACGAACTATTTACAATAGCTAATACTGCACACCCGCACTTGAAGTTCACCTACGAATTTTCCCGTAATGAAACAATATTCTTGGACACTGTCATATATAAAGGAGACAGATTCTTTAACGAAGGCATACTAGACATTAAAACCTATTTCAAACCAACTGAAACATTTCAATATCTACACAGATACAGCTCACACCCGAAAAGTGTTTTCAAAGGATTTATCAAGGGTGAAGTATTGAGATACATCAGAAACACCAGTAGCAAAACGGAACTTAAAAAACAGTTAGAAGCTTTTAAAACACGTCTCCTCAAACGAGGATATAAAATATCTGAAATCAACGAAATTTTTAATCAAACACAAAATATAGAAAGGAAAAACCTGCTTATACAACGCCAAACGAAACGGGAACAACCACTAGTTATCTGTTTACAAAATTCAACCCATCTATACAGAAACTGAAAAATATAATTACAAAACACTGGACCCATATTTCATTAAACCCTAATTGTTTGAACATGTTTAATCGCCAGCCTATTATAGCTTATAAAAGACATACAAATTTACAAGAACTATTATCAAAGCATTAGTGGGTATAGTTTGCTTAACCTTTCACAACACAATATGATACTGATCTCACAAAAAATAAATCATAATTAACTAATATGTTATTCAAAGACAACCGGTGTATGGTCCAATATAATATACGAAATAAAACAAAAAACATAAATAATACGCCAATATACAACTTATTGAGTCGACCACTCGGATGAAGCCGGACTCAGGGATCTTTTCCCCAAACACGGCAGAAACACCGGGCCTAACATTCATGCTCATGGGTGAGCTCGGATGGGCTATTTAAATAAAAGTTAAACTAAATACATAATCTGATACCACTAAAAAACCCACACTAAGGAGGCATCCATCAACAGGGATGTCCATGCCCTCCAGTAGAACCGAATAAACATTCAGGACACTCAAGAAATCTGACACACAGATAAGGCTTTTCAGACGCGAAATTTTCAATTTTTGCATTTATACGCTTTTATCATCAAATAACACACTTTTAGATTGCTTCATAATTAGATTCATAAGTCAGACAAGATTTTATTTGGAAAGCTTTTATTTTAAATAATTGCTGTTAATACAATGTTAGTTTCGATTCAGAATGTCTATCCAGTTATAAACATTTTACTGGATAATTGATTATTTTTCTAAAAATCAATCAAAATCAAAATGTTTCAGTGACCCTTAGAAGTCAAATCTTCGCAAATACCAAAACTATGGATAAACATACATGAACATGTATCATTAAGTGCAATTTGAAATGTAGCAGACATTTAATAATATACTATGCAGATAAACTGTCCTTCAAACTTCTTTTACATTTTATCACGATTAGGTAAAGATTGTGTGGTCAATGCAAAATGAAAGATTTAAATAATAAAATAGCAGAGCCTTTCATCGATTTCAACACAGGTTACGTTGAAAATGGTAAATGCAGTCATTTGTATTGTTGAGAGAGAGAACTTTGATCCGCAACGAAGACCTCCCTGTAATTTGAAAATGAAGAACAGAATACATTGTATTGCTTTTGGAATTTTTGTTCACCGTTCATTTTGAGTCACGGATATATACCAAATATCCCTTTTTTAACCATTTATATAACAAATCTTTAAATTGAACGAGTGAGATCTTATTCCCAATTAGTTATTTTTCATACCATTAGTTTAATCGTAAAAAAATCAGGATGACATTTAAATAAAACATAGTACTTACATGTTCGTCTAGCTGCTTTAAATTCTGGATGCATAATGTTATCAACATTGGCTCGGCGCTTCTATATAGAACACGGAATCTATGACAACATTTTTAACTACTTTGGTGGCAGATCCATAAACTTGTCATTTCAATTCCTGTTTTGTGTCTGTAAACTAACTTGACCGATCGCGTACGCTGGTGACCTTTTTTAATTGTGGTGTTTACAAAATGTATAACACTTTTTATCAGAGGTTTTTCTGTTTTATGCAGCTTATCCAGAAACAAATAGCATATGTATAAATGTTATTTGTCACTTTTCGGAGAAAAAACATTGACTTTTTTCAATTTATACATATTTTGTCCAATTACACATATCATTTCTTTTTGTTTTTAATAATAAATCAAATGCTTTTGGTTTCATTCATAAAAAAAACAATGATAACTAGGAACACAAACATTCTGTACAGTTCAAGACATTTTTAAAAGGAAGTTCAACTAATGTGAAAATGGTGGTTATGTACTTCCTGAGTCCATAAAAAGATAGTACACTGTACAAACTTGTCTGTACAGAGTACTATCTTTTTACCCGGAAGTAAAACACGAGATAGTACACTGTACCAACTTTCTGTACAGAGTACTATCTTTTTACCCGGAAGTAAAACAACAAGATAGTACTATGTACAAACTTTCTGTACAGAGTACTATCTTTTAACCAGGAAGTAAAACGACAAGATAGTACTATGTACCAACTTTCTGTACAGAGTACTATCTTTTAACCAGGAAGTAAAACAACAAGAAAGTACTATGTACAAACTTTCTGTACAGTACTATATAAAGTTTAAATAGTATTTTTGTCGGCTTACTTCGGCCATCGTAGTTATTACATTTAGAAGTAGTGTGGCAGAATGAAGATTATTTTCTCGAATCTCCAACAGAATTGCCTGGTACATAGGCATGTGATGAAAATAGTATATTGAAATTGAAACTTTTCTTTTACCATAATTGAGAAAGAACGAAAGAGAGAGAGTGAGAGAGTAGTTGTCCGACATATATGATGGATAGCACACAAACATGTAGCAGCTAGCTCCAAGGTATTATTTACAGACACTCCCAACTCATTCTAGAAACAAATCAACCAATCAATCTGCGGTGTAAAGTAGATTTTTTTTTATCTTCGAAGAACGCCACATAGCTTGAATTTTAATTTTTACATCGCGATGACCGTGAGGGCATTCCGATGTATTATTGCCATAGAGATTTGACTTTCGTTTTTGACTGGTAACCGATCGTATAAATACGCGGATATCATCGAGTGCAAAATAACATTTCTTATCGCTTGTTATAAATTCACTTCTTCAATGAATACTCATAAGAACAGAAATTTATAATACGCAAATATTATGTCGTTACAAATATTGATATGCATTAAAAAAATGCACACGTACAGAAAAATTGTGTTAACGCATGCGGAAGAATATCACAAGAAAGTTTTTTTGGGAAAATATGAATGTCTTCTCAAACCAATCTATTGGAAAAATCGAATTGTTATAGAAGAGTGTCCACCATGTACTTGTACTACACTTGTATTAGAATCGTAGAATAGAATGATATACAATTGGATGAAAATTATACATACATGTAAATGCTATATACAATTATAAATATAAATATATAACAACAAACAAGAGTATACGCATTTGTATCACCACAATATAATAGATATTAAAGCAGTGAAGTTCAATTCCTTGTCATTTATTCATCATCCACGCACGAACTTGTCTCAGAAAAAATATATCTCTGTACATAAACCTCAGTTTTACGGTTTAGAAATGTGATTTTTTTTTCTGAGACAAGTGCTTGTGACCATCCACAAGAACTTGCGGTCATCCGAGGTTCAGTACTTCAGTACTTTGATTATACTTTTAAAACAATGTAAATACGAAACCAAAAAGATTGAAACCGAAAACATAAAAATAATCAGATGAATGTCAAAGAAGATTTTGTGTAAACCGATACTCAGTTATATGTTGAAAATGGAAGCGCGGAACCAAAAATATTGTATAGTATAAAAAATGCATGAAATGCATTCCTGACGGTCCGTAGTTGTTCGCTTGAGAAAAAAAACTGAACTATACAAACATGCACGTATAGCAGTTACTTTAAAAAATCACATCTAGTAAAAAAAAAAGTTGTATTATTCAAAATCGGATTTCGAACTGCTGGTAATCTGTGATGTAGTATTGGTCTGTGTAAAAGTTTTCCATACTTTGCCAAATTCTAATATTCAAAAAAAAAAAATATTGATTGCCGACCCTTTTTTGAAGCTTGAGTTTGTGAAAAATTATCAGATGAAAGGATAGCTTGCGAAATATGTTTCCAAAAGCAAAAACAATACAATACAGAATCACGGTTCTCATTTTCACATAAAGTAGAAGATGTGGCCGTATAAAACCAATTAATAATTTCTATATGCAAACAACAATGAGCAAAACCCTTACCTTAAAGTCAACTATGAAAAGCCCCGAAATTACAAAATGTAAAACAATTCAAACGAGAAAACTAACGGCCTGATTTATGTGCAAAATGTGTAAATTCCTACATAACATGAGTTTTCTTAATTATTTCCCTGGTAAAACAATCCTGATTTAAAAAATTTAATCAATGAAAACGTTTTCTTTTTAAAAAAAATAATTTAGACCCCGACCAACTTTAAATTATTGAAAGTTGGCAACGGCAGCATAAGAGCACGTATTTTTTTTTAAACATGATGCACATTTATAAAGTTTTTTGTTAGAGATTTTTTAAATAATGATATAGTTAACATTTTCCATAAAATCGGGATTGATGTTAAGATTGTGGACTTACTTATACGTTAAAATAAATAATATGAATTATGATGTAATTATCAGTCACTGTTTAAGAAAAATTAAATAAAACCAAATTTTTGGACTTTTATATTAACGTTAGTATACAGTATAATAGTCCCAGGATTAAAGTATTGATAAAATAAGATTATGAAAAAATAGCTTGCGATATACTACCTACATCTTTCACATCATCAAAGACAAATCAAGAAGCATTTAAATATTAATTGAGGGAGCGAAATTACCAAATTACAACAAACATATATAAACGTGTAATTGGGGGAAAGAGACAGAAACAAGAAACGAAATATTTACAATTTCACTAGCAAAGATAGGGGACGTCTTCTGGCAGAGAGAGAGCATTGTTTAATTTTAAAAAATAGAAGAAACTGATTGTTGAAGGCCGCACAGTGACCTATAGTTGTTAATTTCTGTGTAATTTTGATCTCTTGTGGAGAATTGTCTCATTGACAATCATACCACATCGTCTTTTTATATATTTAAAATATTGTCATTTTGTGCTATTGTTGCAGGCAATTCTTCGCAAATTAAAAATTGTTCATGTATCAGTATCTAAAATTTTGTTCAATTCAATGTAATTTTGCATTTGCACCGGCTTGAAAAAATAAAACCATATAAAGAAGCATCTTCGAACATCTCTTTACCTTAAGCGGCATTTTCACATGAGGAGAATATAAGGTCAACGTTTGAAACTTTCCGTGGAACAACGTCAAAATCATCGTTTTATTAGGAACGTCGTGTAACGCTGAGTGGCACCAATACCGTGCGTAACGTCAAACCATTTAAAAATAATTCATTTGTCAGTGCTTTCTATATATGGCAATTAAAAGTGTTCACAATACAATACATATGTGATTATGAAATAAAGAATAGATAAAAACGGACACCAACGTACAGAAATTATAATATTTTAAGCTTCTTCCTTAAGAAAATAATGTTGTTTTATGTTTATTAAAGAAATAATGAAAATACATGGTTTAACCTTTTTATTTTGAAAAAAAGCTACGTCCTTAAGATGTGAATATACTATTGAAGGTACTTTTTTTTATTTGCACCTAATATAAAAACCTATATCAGACCTCAATCCATACTAAGTCTTTGAAAATTCACGTGATTTAGCGTGTGAATTTATACCGTGCTAGAAAATGCATTTTTGGCATTTGTAATTATGGATCTCGGCGATGAGGATGTTTTTCTTACACAAAATAAATTCTCTCAGGCCTTTGAAAACGAGGAATTGGTTGATTATGGACTTTTTTCGCACCATGAAGGTCTTGACTTTCTTAATTTGTCTGAGGAGGAAACTACCGTAGAAAAGACAGATACAGATGCTTCCAACAATTCATCAATAACAGGTACATTTATTTGAATCTGAAGTCTTGCATTTTAGTATTAATATATATAATCGGAACAGTGGCTTCGAATTCTCATATCCTCGTATCGTCCTGAATATGCATGAAATATTTGCCACTGGACGTTCAGCAACCACCAACCAACCATATCCTCGTAAATCTTCAATATTTAGAAACGTCGCACGATACTGGTGTCACCTAACGTTACACACTCAAAGACGTAAGCCAAAAATAAAAACGTTGGAATGAATGTTGTTCAGATGGCTTTTTACAATAAATTTTAAAGGATTGATTTTTTTTCCTAAGAAAGGATCATTTTTTTTTCTTAGATAAAAAAGATGTTGAGCTTTATTTTTATTAACAAATTAAAAATAAAAAAAATAACTTGAATTGAAACCATTTGTTTTATATACATTTAAATTATAAAGGCAATTGATTGCTTTTTTATGGATAAACTATGCACTGCAAATGCACTCATCTTTGCACTCCAGAATGTCAAGGCGAAAGGACTACGGCATATCTAGCATGTCAGTTCTGCACAAATATATGCAAGGGAATTAGCGGGAACAATTATTATTGCTGTTTTTTTCCTATTAATTTTGTATTAAGGCGGATCCGACTATTATAGTCCGGAAAACACTTCAGTCCCGCGAGAAAATCTCTCCCAACCCCTTCTCCATGAATCGGTAGAGCTTCAACATAAAACATTAATTCTAAAGTTTTCTTATTCAGCAACAAAATAAAATAGCCGTATTCCAAATCGTCTGTGAAAACCGCAATAATGACAATTAGACGGAACGTTAGAAGTATATAATTTTATTAAATAACGTCAAAATCGTATGTGGGGACATTGTATCGGACATTTTAGTTTTATCTGATATCTCGTATATTAGATTTAATTTATGGGAATTTAATATCAAAATAGAGATAATTTTTTGTACTTTTGTCCATCATACTTTTTTTTATGTAGCGAATGGCATTGTATTAAATAAACATCTTGAAAAACAGAAAACGTAACCCTACGTTTAATTTTGTTTGAAGGGGACAAAATGTCGGACATTGCTATTCAACTCGAATAATAAGAATTTATTTTAAAAAATCCTGATTATTGCATGAGGCGAAAGTGTGATCTTTGTACAAAATACTAGTATAAGAATTATTTACCTTCGACATGGGGCTTGCTCTGGAATTCCCTTTTTTGGGACAATTTAACAAAATTTACGGCAACCTTTCGTGCATGGGACACATAATTTGTATCATCTTGGTCCCTTTTTTCATATTTCCGTCTTTTCGAGAGAAAAAAATCGACATTACGTCATCGCCCAATTATGAATTGCTTGTTCTAGACAAACTTTTATATCGTTTGGTAATAAAATTTATATGTTTTTTACGGTATTCAGAATTTCACAAAACTAAAAGTGTAACGCGGGACAAGGAAATCATATTGCAAAATAAAGGTTTTATTGAGTTTTAATTAATGAAAATAGCCTGTTACATATACAAAATTGCAATAATCTGAAAGAAGAGTTTAATAGCTTTAAAATGATATACAACACTTTATAATATCAATTTTTATGTTTAAAAATTAATAAGATGAATGTGTCTTGTCCGTGATTTTACCAAAGTAACACCAGTAGCGTGCGACGTTTCTAAGATAATCACAAATTAAGTTGATGCACATTCTTTGATATGCACGGTTGTTCAATATATAGACTTCCATTCAATCAATTTACTACTAGTATATTGGTAAAAGTTCTGTTCTCAATAACCGTGGTAGATTTCTTTTGGCGAATATAGGATTGTTTGATTGGTTTATTATTTTTCCTTCCGTTCAAAATACGGGATCGAGAACACATCATGAGATTTTAAAAATTCCAGAATAGATATAGAAACCCAGTCAATTTGCTTACTGTCCTTTCGTAAAGGGACAAAACTCGGAACCAGTGTATAAGTGAAGCAACCAAAATGCAAATTGATCATTGCTTCGTGGTAATAAGAATTTTGTATAAATTTCATAGCATATTTATACGGACGGACGGACGAACGGACGAGCTTGAGGTAAAACTTCATGCCCCTCTTTGTAAACTTTCTATTTGTTCTCCGGAATAGGCAATATATATTTTTTATCTACTCTACACGTGGAGCATTTTGTGACAATAAATTAAGAGGAAGTTTATAACAATTTCATACCTTTAGTTTAATTGATAAAAAAAAGTGACACGGACTAGTCCAGTGGCCAGTTTCAATGGTATTAAAGAAACTGTACACATTCATGCATTTTTACATTGAGATGACCTTAAGGTCATTCCAATGTATTTTTGTTTACTACATGTATCGCATAAATTTGCTCACGTAACTCAGGGGCGGATCTAGACATTTTAAAAAGGGGGGTTTCTAACCCAGGAAAAAGGGGGGTCAACTATATGTCCCAATTGAAATGCATTGATCGTCGAAAAAAAGGAGGGGTTCCAACTCCCGGAACCCCTCTCTGGATCCGCGCCTGTAACTTTGGTTTAGGATTGTAACCTATCTATAAATATGATAAATACGCTAATAGTAATTTGTTCAAACTAACAATTCGTATCGTTTGTTATAAATACATATTTTCAATGAATACTGATAAAAATATTTTGGTTTAGAACATAAATTGATAATTTGAAAATGTTTTGTCGTTCGAGATATACATTTATTGTATATGCAATATCATATTCCCCACAGAAAGTAACCAAAAGTTAGCGTGCAATAAATAGAGAATAATACATGGCAAAATCCGTATCATATGTCGTATCATCCTGAGACATCAATATCAGCCCAAGGGCCTTTAGGCCCGAGGGATGATATTGGTCGAGGGTGATACGGCATGTGATACGGATTTTGCCATGTATTATACACTTTATCATATATTTCAACAGAAGAGTATTATATTATATGAACTGTTTTCTGATCCATAGCACTGGGTTACCTTCAGTTCTACTTTTGTCTTGTTTCAAAGGCCTTAAAAGAACTGCTCAATTACTTATCCGAAGCACCTGGGTTACCTTACAATTTGTGAGCTGTTGTTTTAAAAATATTTTGTTTATTATTGTATTAATTTGTGTGTTTTGTATTTTTCATAGTTGCATTTAGTGTGCCAAAAAATATGAAAACTTGACGTTCGTGACGTCACATACCAAACAATGACGTCATTGAAAAAATTTACCTATTTTGAGGAAAAATTTTCTTAAGCAAAAAAAAACCAAAACTGACTGTTATTAAAAAAAAAAAAAAAAAAAAAAAAGTAGGGGTGTGATAAAGGGTAGGGTGTGATAAAGGGTATGCGATAAAGGGTAGGGGTGTGATAAAGGGTATGCGTATGCGATAAAGGGTGCGCATCAAAGTTGCGCGATATGGATTAAACAGCAGGCTATTTATCACATATGCAAAACTACTGTATTTACTGCTAAACATATGATAAATCTATCTATCTATCTTCCCGTCAAGGAGTGGACTCATTTTTGAGTGTATATACTCCATCTATACCTTTATAATAGATCTGAATAAGAAAATATACATCGAAATAGTAAATAGCCGTTAAAGTTATAATTGTTTACATATTTATATATATATTGGTTGATATACTTAGATATAAATTAAATATATAGAGATTAATACATGGCCTTTTCCATATCAGCCTGGGTATCATCCCGAGACTCCCATATCAGCCCGAGACGGAGCCATGTATTAATCGCTTTATCATATACTTCCGATAATAGTTTTATGTAAGGCAAATAAACAAATGCAATAACTAAAACAGTCAAAAACTTTATAAAGAAGTTAAATTATGAATCAAATATACCAGTTGCGGATCCAGAAATTTTCAAAAGTAGGGACCCACTGACTGCCTAAGAGGGGGCCCCTTTCCAGTCGCGCTTCAGTGATTCCCTATGTAAGTAACCAATTTTTTCCCCGAAAAGGGGGGGGGCGGGCCCCTGACCCCCCCTAAATCCGCCTCTGTATACTATAATTTTCCAACAACAGCATCACTACCTTCATATATATTTATGGTAACATTTCCTATAGAGGCATTTTGAAACATTGAAAATTTGAAAGAGTTTTATGATCATTATTACTCCATGTTTGTTGTACTATAAAATGATTCATAATTGTCAATGGCATTTGTTAACAAGTACTAAACTATCCCCACAAAAGTTCCCGTAAATTTTGACGTCGTCATAAAAAATATCTGACGTCACAATGGAAAAGTAAACAACCGATATCGGAAACACCGGAAGTAACTTGTACGAGATGCACTATTATGGGTTTTGTGCACGAGATGCACCTGATATGGGTTATCAGCCCGGGTGGGAAATTATGGCTTGTGTACTTCCGCTCATTACACATATATGCAAAAGCTATCATATCAATGCTAAGTATATGATAAATTCTAATATAATTGCACTAGTGCAATAAATCTTCAAAATTCATGACGTCATCAACGACAAAATCTTAGTTTAAACGGAGTTTTACTTTCAAATATTATATTGCTATACAATAAAAGGGTTATTGCATGAATATTGGGGAATATTGTCCCTCGTAGAACATATATTGCACTCGCAAGTTCGTGCAATATAAAGTTCTACTCGGGACAATGATCCCCAATATTCATGCAATAACCCTATAACATAATTCAAAAAATCATTGATAATATCTATGCACACGTACCGAAAAAATGTGTTAATGCATGCAGAAGAATATCTCAAGAACGTTTTGCGACAATCCCGGCAAGGACCGGTAACTCTGTAATTGTTTTTGCGGGAAAATAGGACGCCTACTCATAGCCAATCTTTTAAGAAAATATTTTTTTACAGAAGAATGTCCACCATGCACATGCACTGCAATTTTATCACAATAGTAGAATAGAATGATATATACAAATGGATGAAAATTATATATACAATGTACATATAACTGGTATATTACTATAAAACAAACCAGCCTATCATTTATTCATCATCCACACACGAACTTGTACCAGAAAAAAAATTCTGTTAATTAACCTCAGTTTCAGGTATAGAGATTTTATTTTTTTTGTTATGACAAGTGCTTTTGACCATCCACAAGAACTTGCGGCCATCCGATGTTCAGTACTTCAGTACTTTGATTTTTTTAATCAATACAAATGCATGAAAAAATAATAAACAGTTTAAAGGTTAACTTATAATAAATCAAGCTGCGTAAGATTCAATAACAATGACTGGTCCTCATTATGAAAAGTAATAGGGGTTAACTGGCCTGGGTAGGGAGAAAACGATAGATATTTTTATAAAATTTTAACAATAACGAATATATTCAATCTTGGATCCTTTGTACCTCTATGTGGTCCAATTTGATAACAAGTTGTGCTTAAATTAAACAAAGCTTTATTTAAGACCCAAATTTGAACGAACTTGAGAGCTTGACCCAAAAACAAAACTCTAAATACATCGCTGGATTTGCCATACCAATGAACCCCATGAAGTTTAGCTTTGGACCCTTTGGACGTTAACGTAAAAAACAGTACTAGTCCTAAAGTAAAATAACACCTTAATATACGGTTGCATTCAGCCATTAAAGAACTCCTTAGATTCATTTTTTTCGAATTAGTCAAACTTTAGACACTTGTAATCTTAATGTTGACCAATTTGAAGACCCCGAAATTAAAAATCTTAAAGCACGGTTAGATTCGGTATTTCAAGAATAAAATAAATTTCAAAATTAATATTAGATGGTTCTCTGTAAACCTAATTCAACTGTTACAATGAACTTTGAACTAAAAACTAGTTAAAATGCGGTTTTTCATGACATATGATATACAACATTTTTTTACGAACCTATAAAATTGTATTTTTTTTTATTTTAGAAACTGATTCAACCTCAAATCGTAGTGATGCAAATGGTGCAGGGTATAGACATAAACTACCCGTGACCCCTGAAGAAATTTCGAATTTAATAGAGTCAGCAATTCCTCAATCGACTCGATGTCATCTGTACCTGTACCGAGTCTTTAAGTTAAAAGGACAATACGTAAACAATAGTCATCCTTTGATAAATAGGATCGTCCAGGTATCTTAAAATATAATTCTTCTTTGAATAACAAAGAAATTGCCATGAACAGGTTTGTAAATATATGTATATACTTACCTTACTTAACGTATATATACTATTACAGAAATCATAGATTTTTTAAAATCATATTCACAAAGGATGAACAGGCCTATATATATTCACCTGAGCTTCCGTCAACTACACACATGCCGCTTGGCTATGGTAGGTATATAATTATGCAGCCGCGGTACATGTGTTCAGAATGATGCACTTTTTTAAGGAGACAATATATGGCTTATTGTCAGGTAATCATGTTTTCCCTATCCATAATATCCTTTCATCTAGTATTTAGCCTTAACTACCCGAATTTATGAAAGACCGTCTGCATAATTATACTATTTGAAAGCTATGAGAGATTTACTGACTTAAAGAAAACTATACGATAAAATATCCATTGGCACGAATAAATTTAATCTCCGATATCTAAAATGCAAATGCACAGTTAATAATTTATTAGGGACAAACATTCAAGGCCAAAAAGCAAACAATCAAATCCAAACAAAGCCATGGCAAGACACCACTGAAAAATATTTAACACTTCGAAAATATTCACTTTAGAAAAAAAAACGGTTTTAATAATACATGTAAATCTTGAAGTATATACAAATGTAGTAAGACGAAATGAAAATTAGAAGATATTCTAAATTATCAAAGCTGGTATATAGACAAGATCCATATAAATTATCAAAAAACGGGAAATTCTACGTCACAGTGAATGTTAACATAACCATGTCAGGGTAAGTATTCGGTCGCAGTACTTAAAATCACACAATAAAATTCAATGATTGAGTTAAATTTGATTTATGCCATTTGTGCTTCCTTGTAACATATTTGTTTGTTTTAAAATGATTAAGATTATAACAAAATGTTGACTGCTGTACTCCTATTTTTGACATTTTTCACCTTTTATGGTTGTTTGGTTTTTTTGGCGCAACGTTGTCATAGTAATGGAATTTGATGGGATTTTCATATCCGTGAGAGGTTTAGCTAGCTATAAAACCAGGTTCAATCCACCATTTTCTGCATACGAAAATGCCTGTACCAAGTCAGGAATATGGCAGTTGTTAACCGTTCGTTTGATGTGTTTGAGCTTTTGATTTTGCCATTTAATTAGGGACTTTCCATTTTGAAATTTTCTCAGAGTTCAGTATTTTTGTGATTTTACTCTTTTCTTTTAAATGCGTCCATCTTGATTGCTAAACTGGCATATTATATAATTCTTGTTCATACTTAACAGTACCTGGGGTTGTTTAGTCTGAACAGTCTTATGTTGTACTGTTACAACACTGTCCCAGTTTAGGGGAGGGTCCCATGAGATCCCGCTAACATGTTTAAGCCCGCCACATTACGTATGTTTGTGCCTTCAAAAGCCTTTAATTTAGTGGTTGTAATTTTAGTTGAGGTGTTACATATTTGTTTTTCGTTCATTTTTTGTACATAGATAAGGCTGTCAGTTTTCTCGTTTGAATTATTTTACATTCATCAGTTCGAGGTCTTTTATAGCTGACTATGCGGTATGGGCTTTGCTCATTGTTGAATGCCGTACAGGGTGCTATAGTTTTTAATTTATATTTCATTTGGTCTCTTGTGGAGAGTTCTTTCATAGGCAATCGTACATTATCTTATTTTTTTATATTATTAGGGTAACCTATGATGTCTTTAATGAATTCACGGAGAAATAAATAACTATGCTACTATTGTTACCATACTATAAACGAAAACAGTTCTTTATTGCTAAATTAGTGCATTTGTCGTTTTTTTTAAATCGTTAAAGTTGAAATTAAACCTTGACATTGCCATTACTAAATAACTTTAAAATTTTTACCTCAAACAAAGATTTGTTTTGGTGAGTTTTCACCTCATACGTAGAATCGTATACGTGAGTTGTTTCCATATGATGAATCGTTCTTTCATACAACATGTTGTTACAGTAGCTCTCTTCCTTTTGTTCAGATTTTACTATAATGAATGTAATTAACTTATCAAATTGTATAAATGGCTTGTTTGTATTGATATTACTCATGGAGGAACATTTGTTTCAACTAATCAGGACCGGGTGCTATTGCAGACCAATTTAGAATTCTTGTTATCAAAGTTACCAGGATTATGATTTAGTACGCCAGACGCGCGTTACGTCTTCATAAGACTCATCAGTGACGCTCATATCAAAATATTTATAAAGCCACACAAGTAAATAGTTGAAGATTACTTACTAACTTAGTCCTTGTTATGACTGTTGGCACATAGGGCAAGGACAAGTTGCCGTCACTCCTCAAGTCTGTTGGTGGTGTATACCACAGGGTAATATCATGCGTCTAGTGTATGAGACTGTCCCTTGTGGATATATTATGCCGCTGGCTAGCAATTTATTGTGAAAGATAGCCGAGTGTGTAAGCCTTTCCTGCCAGTACATAGCCTCAGTATTATCAAGACTCCAGCAGAATCCCCCTCGCGGTAGCACATGGATACTGATTGCTTAGTTAGTCAGGCTAATCTGTTGGAGATCTCGGAGTAGCAATGACACTAGAGATGCAGTGTGTAGGCCCATCGGTGTGTGGAAACGCTCTAGCACTCATCAACCTTGCCCCAGTTATGGGAAAATAAACGGTCAGATAGAGGTCGTAGTCGGGGCTGACTATCTATCTAGGAGAATTGAAATTGAAACATGGGTAGATCATGAGTCATAGTCAAGGACGACAACTGACATAAAGGAAGAGAACATTGAAAGAAAATCTATTGGACCTCCAGGTTGGGAGTTGAGCTCAAGACCTCGTCTCGCAAAAAAACAAACAGTTACGGAAACAAGGACAAAAAACTTAACTCAAACATTCTCTGTTACTGCTTTATTTTGTTTTATTTCATTTAAGTTTTCATATGATTTTGGACAATTGTAATAAAGAGATATAATGCGAAGCATATTCTTCCACAATGATCATAAATGAACGAAAAAATCTCCCCTATAAGATGATATATCAATACATAAAATTGAGAGTGGAAATGGGGAATGTGTCAAAGAGACAACAACCGGACTATAGCAAAAAACAACAGCAGAAGGTCACCAACAGGTCTTCAATGTAGCGAGAAATTCCTGCACCAGGAGGCGTCCTTCAGCTGACCCCTAAACAAAGACATACTAGTTCAGTTATAATGAACGCCATACATATATCCAAATTGTACACAGGAAACTAAAATTAAAATAATACAAGACTAACAAAGGCCAGAGGCTCCTGACTTGGGACAGGCGCAAAAATGCGGCGGGGTTAAACATGTTTGTGAGATCTCCACCCTCCCCTATAACTCTAGCCAATGTAGAAAAGTGAACGCATAACAATACGCACAATAAAATTCAGTTCAAGATAAGTCTGATTCTGATGTCAGAAGATGTAAACAAAGACAATGAACAAAATGACTATAATACATAAATAACAACAAACTACTAGCTGTTAACTGACATGCCAGCTCCAGACTTTAATTACTTTAATGAACATCAGGCACAATCCTTCCCGTTAGGGGTTTAGTATCATACCATCATAACATATATGATAAGAACATAACCCGTGTCATGTCAACAACTGGTTTTTAATAAATGTGTTTACTTCCGATGCAAAGACCCTATAAATGAATCTATATTAACGCAAAAATAGTATTATTAATATATACAATTTAGATTTATCTTAAATCATAAAAAGAAAAACTCATTATTACCAATTTAATATTATAAAATATCGCTTGTTTCCATGAAGACTTAACGAATTTTAAATATCGCTTGTTTCCATGAAGACTTAACGAATTTAAAATATCGCTTGTTTCCATGAAGACTTAACGAATTTTCCCGGTCAAGTACATTACACATCATGATATTTCTAAAATGATATTTTTCGTTTCATCTTTGTCCGTATTTTTTTCTGATAAGTTTTAATATGTTACCCAAATGATCAATGTTTACGTAGTATTTTGTAGAGTTGTTTTTAGATATGCATAGTATATACAAATTATATGCAAATTGAGATGAAAATAAACAGACAGCTGTGAAAGCAGCATTTATCCAAATCAAGACATCCGAATGCATGATGACATCATTATAAGTGGATCACAAAGTTTGTTGGTGAGTTTTATTGCTCATTCTTTACTTTGCTGTGTATTATTTTGTTTAATTAGTCTTTTTGTCGTACGTAGGTCGTCTAAAAGATATAAACGTATGTTTTTCCTTACTTTGGCTCTAAAATATAAACTACTGTCAACTTAATTTATGTTGAAGAACGCACGTCTAGCGGTCCAAATCATAAGCATTTTTTCCTTGAGTATTGTTCTGCTTCTTGGATAATACATCAGCCTAGTAGTCGGCTCTTTTTGTGTTGAAATGAGATACCTCTCTCAGTAAATTTACTGATAATATAAATAAATTATTAAAAACAAAAAAGTTTTTAACTCCAGACATATATAACTAAGCCGTTAAAATAAATAAATATAATGCCGTTTTGAAATAACATTCAAACATGTTTGGTTGTTGACACTCTCTAATTTCGTAATTGAATTGTCAAACCAATAGACAATTTTCGAGTTCGATGCATTTCCGTCAAAAACTTTTAGTGAACGTCGTTTGTGCGTTTAGGGGCGTCGTCACTTCCATTTCAATGTTGAGCGAGTGGTTGGAAAACGCCAGACGCGCGTTTCGTCTACATAAGACTCATCAGTGAAGCCCATATCAAAATATTATAATGCCCAAAAAAGTACAAAGTTGAAGATCATTGAGAATCTAAAATTCCAAAAAGTGATAGTGACACCATCAAGATGCTTAATTTTTTCTAGTAAGATTGGTGGATGTAATTTTCAACCGATCTTCGACATTTCAATGGTACAAGTTGTATATTACGTCGATATAAAGTACCATATCAAGAGAAACGGAAAGAAGATAATCTAATTGTTCTGGAATGTAGACGGATATTTAAAAATTCGTTCTTCTGAATCGAGTATCAAGCACAATTATAAGACTACTCTTTACAATTATATTACGGTGTAAAGGCGTAATACAAAGAACATTTCGCGTACGCCTCAGGCCATGAACATAAATGTGCCAACGATCAAAGGCTTTAATAACCATATGAAATTATGAAAAGAGGCATTGAACTCTTTCTATGAAATGAAAATTCATATCAAACTTTACGTTTGCTTTTCTATCCCTCATTTTAATTGTCACGGATAGCAGTCACAGCTGGTGTATTATATACGGAATATCGTACGGTACTGGTGTGCCACGTTTCCGAATTTTCCACTGGGACTTTGTAGCTCAATTCGATTTACGTTTGTCTTTTGACCATGATATCGTATGTTTTAATCAGCTGTTGAACTTTGTAATAACCATTCAATGTTTTCCTTTTTTTCATATTACTAAATCAACGTTAGTCTTTTGTACATGGTATCGTATTTTTGTTCAGCTTTTGAACTTTCGAATTACCATTTAATGTTTTCCTTTTTTCATTTTACTAAATCAACGTTTGTCTTTTAACCATGGTATCTTATTTTTTTCAGCTTTTGGACTTTCGAATAACCATTCAATGTTTTCCTTTTTTCATATTACAAAATCAACGTTTATCTTTTGACCATGGTATCGTTTTTTTTATTCAGCTTTTGGACATTCGAATAACCATTCAATGTTTACCTTTTTTCATATAACTAAATCAACGTCCCATGGTATCGGTTTTTTTTCTCCAGCTTTCGAACTTCAAATAACCATTCATATGTTTTCCAATTTTTTTTCATATCACTAAATCAACGTAAGCTATTTCAGACAATCAATATGTTTGACATGTCAATTGGTGTAACTTTTCACATGTAGAGCAGGATATGCTTACCCTTCCGGAGGACCTGCAATCACCTCCAGTTTTTGGATGGGTTAGTCTTGCTCAGAGTCTTTAGTTTTCTATGTTGTTTCTTGTGTACTATTATTTGTTTGTTAGTCTTTTTCAGTTTTAACCCTGGCGGTTTCAGTTTATTTTCGATTTATGACTTAAACTGTTCCTCTTTTTCATCTATGGTAAAATCAGAATATGATTTTTTTCAATAATACTTTTGATACAAACACAGCAAAATTTATAACCAATACGTGTAAGATATGGCGGCTATTTATATAGTTAAATATTTCAAATTCGATTGTGAAATTAATTTTATTTATAAAATAACATTTAATTAAAACACAAAATATACTGTTCTGTCTCAGTTTTTTCATTTTTCTCATCCACCGTAGTTTTCACAACCTGGAACATTTCTTGGATAATCACAGCCTACTGTTTGTTCATTAAATGCGGTTCCTGGACCACAGACCTCATGGAAAGTGAGACCAAAAGAACATTGGTAGAAATGTCCACAGTCAGTTGGGTCTCTGTGGTGACCATCGGACTTGTTTTTACAGAATTCTTGTTTATTATTTCCTGAACAAAAGTATATGCATATCAGTAATTAGAAAATTGACACATATTTTAATCACAAGAGAATCAAACAAGAGGCTCTTAAGAGCCTGTGTCGCTCATCTTGATCTATGTGCATATTAAACAAAGGAAACAGATGGATTCATGACAAAATTGTGTTTAGGTGATGGTGATGCGTTTGTAGACCATACTTTACTGATCGTTCTTGCTATTTACAACTTTCTCTATCTGTAATGAACTTAGCCCTTTTGTTACAGAGGAAAATATTTTGTAAAAACTTACCAAAATTTACCAAATTAATGAATTGGCCATGTTGACTTATTGGTAGATATTAATTTGCTGAACATTATTTCTGTTTACAGTTTATCTCTATCTATAATAGATAATAATCAAAAACGACTAAATTTTTTGGGGCAGCAACCCAACAACCAGTTGTCTAATTCATCTGAAAATTTCAGGGCAGATAGGTATTTACTAGATAAAGAAGTTAACTCCTTGTAAGATTTGCTTTAAATGCTTTGGTTTCAGAGTTTTAAGCCAAAATCTACATTTTACCCCTATGTTCTATTTTTAGCTATGACAGCCATTTTGGCCGGGTCACCGCACACATTTTTAAAAATTAGATAACCTAATAATGATTGTGGTTAAGTTTGATTTAATTTAGTCCAGTAGTTTCAGAAGAGAAGATTTTTGTAAAAGATTACAAAAATTTACGAAAAATTGATAAAAAATGACTATTAAGGGCAATAGCTGCTCAAGGGGTCAACTGACCATTTTCATCATATGACTTATTTGTAGATCTACCTTTGCTGAACATTATTGCTGTTTACAGTTTATTTCCATCTATAATAATTTTCAAAATAGTATCATAAACGGACACAATTTCCTTAAAATTACCATTTCAGGGGCAGCAACCCAACAACCCGTTGTCCGATTAATCTGGAAATTTCAGGGCAGATAGATTTTGACTTGATAAACAATAAACTTGATAAAAAATTACACTCCTGTCAGATTTGCTCTAAATGCTTTGGTTTCAGAGTTATAAGCCAAAATATACATTTTACCCCTATGTTCTATTTTAGAACCGGTCACCGGACACAACTTTTAAACTAAATACTCCAATGATGATTGTGGCCAAGTTTGGTTAAATTTGGCCCAGTAGTTTCAGAGGTGAAGATTTTTGTAAAAGTTAACGATGATGGACAACAAGTGATAAGAAAAGCTCACTTGGCCTTTGGGTCAGGTGAGCTAAAAGGGATTTAGAATTTTTACTCTTTGAATTTTTTTCTGTAAATATAACTTTTAAAGAAATTTATTGATAACAAGACATTCTTTTAGTTTGCTTTTTGTTTTTATTTGGTTATTTACCCTTCATGAGCACCTGAGATCACCCCTAGTTTTCGGTGTAGTTCGTGTTGCTTAGTCTTTAGTTTTCTATGTTGTGTGTACCATTTATCGTGCTTATTACCTCGAAACTGCATGGAATTATTTTAAACTTACCATTGGAAGGAGCCTGAGTAACAGGTGCTTGTGTTACTGGTGCCTGAGTTACCACAACAGGAGCTTGAGTTACTGGAGCCTGAGTAACAGGGGCTTGTGTTACAGGTGCTTGAGTAGCCATAGGTTTCCTTGTTGTCACGACAGGGCCTTGTTGGTTTTGGTTGGTCGAACATTTTACATTATATGGCCAATCACAGAACGCAGTTGCAGAATTGAATAGTAATCCGCTGGCACATTTAACTTCAAAAGCTAGTGTGGCAGCACAAATATAATAACCGTCGCAAGAGGAAGGGCTTGCATAAAATCCACTAGGTCTGCCATTACAGTTAAAGTTGGTTGTAAGGCCAATGTGGTGTGACTGGTGTGTTGGACGTGGAGCTGAAAATTATAAAAGTTTATTTTTACTTTTGCATCATGTTCTGAATACAAGAACAATTACGCACTTGTAGATCAAAGATTTGTGTGTTTGTTTGCAAAAAATGAAATCAAAACGTTTAATTTGATGCTTCCGAATTGCTTTTCTTGATTTTATCTCCATCAGGAACGCTCAAAGCCAAAAATTTGAAATCCGAAGGATGTATAAGTTCCGAAACAAATAGACAAATTCATCTAAGGTCAACTTTGCCTGAGGGAGTTGTATCCTTAGTTTCTTTATAATTTCAAAATTAATAAACGGACAACTTTAGAAAAATACATTGTTTGGCAACGTTCAATTCATTCTTATATTGTTGGTTTCATATTGACAAAATTTCACAAATAATACATATGCAAATTAGAATACCTTTTGTGGTCACTTGTTGGGCTTGTGTTGGTTGTGGTTTCCATGTTGGCTGTGGTGTCCAGGTTGGTCCTGGTGTCCATGTTGGTCCTGGGGTCCACCATGTTTTCCATGTTGGCTGTGGTGGTTGTGTTGGTGGTGGTGGTTGTGTTGTTTGTTGAGGTGGGTTCCTAGTAGGTTGTGGATTCTGAGTTGTTGGTTGGCCGGGAGCATTGGTAACCCTGAAACCGGACGAACGGAATTAGCGACCTATGTCGTATTATAGTGTACGCGACAAATTTTATTTTTAGTTTTATCACTTAATTTCCTTTGATAGAGGTTAGAAAAATAAAATAAAATAAAACGAAAGAAATGTTATAAAATGTCAGTATTTTTTTATATTTTTTAAATTTTGTATCTATTTCTCACTATCACTTACTGTGGTACATTTCCACCCCCACCTGCAGCCAATTCTTCATTGATGGCATGAAGTAACGGATACTTCCCCTCTCCACATGAACCACTGAAATCGTCAAGATCTAATGCCCATACCATTGTACCACCAAAATGATGATCCTTGATGTACTTCACCTAAAAAGTAAACAAGAGAGCCGTGTTGTAGTGGTTAGTGCATCGGACTACTTACACAAAGGTTCCTGGTTCGATTCCCGTTAGGGATGAAAATTTCAGGAACTCAATTTTCGGCTGACCCTTGACACCATTGGCGAGTATGGTCTTAAGGAAACGATGATTGTCCGTCGGAAGAAGACGATAAATGGCTGACCCGTGTTAAGAGAGAGCCATATCTCTTGCACGTTTAATACACCCTTGTAGATTTCGAAAAAGAGTAGGCTGATGCCGCTACAAGGCAGCACTCGCACCCGCAAAGTGGAAAGAAATTAACATAAGTTGCAAAACTTGTTTCCCAATCCACTATGAACAAATATGTTTAAACTAAAAAGTAAATATATGTCACAATTTCTACAGGTCGATTTTAAATATATATATTGTAATGATATTTATCCACAATTATTAAACATTTCAATTGAATGTCGTGAATTGTGAAAAAATGGGTGTCAGTTTGATGAAGAGTGATAACAGAAGACTTTGTTTACACATTTCCTGACTCTTTATTCATCGTATTTTTTTTTTGTATAGTTTTTGTCGTGTTTTACATTTTAGATCTTAATGGTTCTCACTACCTTATACCCGTTACTGTGGGTTCACTTATTTTCGTGGGTATCATTTTTTTTGGTTAATTAAGGAAAACTAACAAGTTCATTGATATTTAATATCGTGGTTTAGCCGAAGTTGGTATACAAACTTATATGAAATTTGTCATTTGTTGAACATTTAATTTCGTGGTTCACCTATACCCACGAAATTAACAAAAAATGGTATTCAACGAATAATAATAAACAGTACTTTTATTAGTGTAGGAATTACCACTTCGTACGTTTATTTTGTCTATAAAACTAAACATGTCTAAATATAATTTTGGAACAAAATAATGTTGAAGAATATTTAAATTTGTATTTTCTCAAATATCTTATGACGCCATATAACCAGTAATTTTAAAAGTTTATAAACGCATTTCAATTTGAGATATCTACGGAATAGATAGCCCATCTAGGACCACTCAAATTTATAATTTGAATTCGAAATCACGAATTTAAATCGTCAACACGATTTATATAATTCGTGATAACAGATTTAAATTCGTGATTTCGTAGATATCACCTTAAACTGTGATGTCTCTTTCGTAAGTATTTCATAATTCTTTTCCTATAAAACAATGCTTACTTTTTCTTTTAAGCTATCACGATCGTCGTATCCAATCCATTCTGTTCCTTTTACTGCGTATGGACTTTTTTGTTCAGGAATGTAATGCTTCACGCCACCAGATTTTAACATTTGACAAATCTAAAAATGAGGACGAAAACAGCATTAGAAATATTTTCAAGTGCAGCTATCTGCAACTAACAAATAAAATGCAAACACTAAACAACGCATGATAAAAGAACAAAATTTAGTTGGTTGAAATGATTTAATAACGCCTGTAAGGTAACCAAGCTGCATAATACATAAGTTAGAAAAAAGTTGTTTATTCATTTAGATTTGTGCATGATATTTATAGTAAATTCAGTGCCTTTTTTGTTTTGATACCATTCTACAATTTACTTCAAATATTTTACCTTTTAGAAAATAAAACAAATGTATAGGATAATAGTCTTCTTATTTCGTTTTCTATCATATAGGTTTTCAATTTTTTTTTAGAATAACATTCAATCAGTATAAGAAAAACACTATATTTCAATTGTGTTTTTTTTTTTCAAAGTGACGTGAATTCAATGATTAATAAGTGTTTTAAATTTGATAGCTTACATATGAAAATAAAATGCAATTAGAGGTCTTCTATAATGATGTTATTTTGGGTAAAATATGTTTTAAGTAAAAAAATATATCGCCAAAAATGTTTCATAAAATGAAATTGTTGCAAGAAAAAATATTTTTTGGGAAAATTGAGAATGGAAATAAGGAATATGTCAAATAAAGTTAACAACAATCCGACACAAGAGCAGAAAACATCTCAAGTCCTCAAACCCGTCGTCAACATCGAGAGAAACTCCGGCACCTGGAGGAGTGCTTCAGTTTCCCCCTTAATACATATGTGTACAAGTTCAGTGAAAATGGACATCACAATAAACTCCGAAAAACATAATTGAACTAAAATTAAAGAAATGTACAAGACGAACGAAGGTTCCTAACTTAGGACTGTCTAAAACATGTGATTTTTTTTGGATTTTTTAAATTTTAATTTAAAAAAATAAATGTGTAACATGACATTTGTGTTGAATAAAGTTAATTTAAATAAGCACAGTGATGTCATAAATGAATATGAAGAATTAGTATAAACATTTTCGATCAATATGTGTGTACACAATACTTGTAGATCGATTTAAACGGTCTATATACCTCATAATAAGCTTTGAATCCTTTCTCCGCAGTGAAGGAACCAGCAGGTCCAGCTCCCCTTGCAGGGGCACCAAGACCTGAATTGCTAGGATTTGCCAGTGTAAAACTTCTACCATACAGTCCTAGTCCGACATTCATCATTGAAGGAGGTACTCCTTTACTTACATAATACTTAGTGACCCAGTCCTACAAAGCCATACTTGACATTAAGGTAAAAATCATCAATTGGAAAAGAAAACAAGACTCTTCTATATTTATTTTTTTACAAATATGACGAATCAAACTTAACTAATACTAATTGAATAAACTAATGTGTGTTCTAGAAGTAAACTTAATTGATCTTCAACTTTTCTTTTTCGTTTTTAATTTATTGATTCCAGTCACCGATAATTTTCAATAAAGGCAAACACTGTTCTTTTTGTCTCATACCGGTAAGATTAAATGACGAAATAAGTAAAACTATACACATAGCACAAGCATGTATGTTTACAGATACCATCTCCTATATTAAAATCATATCATGCAGAAATAAACGTTATGTCTTCCTCCCCTAACTATTCAAAATCAAAGATATGGAACATAATTATTCATAATGTAATAAATGCTATTAATGTCTCCTCCATGACAGTCTTAAAAATAAACTAAATATTGAATAAATAATACTCCTAATGGTTAGTTTGAGGTCATTACTAGTCATTATGCAACACAGTATACTATAGAACCCTATTGGCAAAACGATGAACTCCTTTTATCAGAAAACACTGTCAAATATCCAAACATACTATCCACACTGATCTGTGTCCACACTTGTATGACGAACATTATAATACTATGCAGCATGACCTTCTTATATCAAAACATAAACCGTTTTGATTAAGGAGGTTTTAATGCATAAGAAATAGATCAAGATGTCGAAGCTTGTTATCTGTTATGTTTGTTCGAAATAGTAAAATAAAAAAATCTCGACCTTGTAAACAAAATGCTTGCTGTCTAATTAAAAAGGTTTTGCCTTGTAGTGCTTTAAAGCAATGTACTAACTTTATTAATGTACTTCGCACTAACTATATAATATTATTTTACAACATTTACTAACTATATAAATGTACTATATGCAAACTATTATTGAACTATGTACTCAGTATATAAAAGTACGATGTCCTAACTATATTTATGCAGTGTATAAGTACCTACTTCATTAAGGTACTATTACTGACTATATAAAGGTACTTTGTACTGAATATATTAAGGTACTATCCACACACTTATTTGAAATTAGCACTAGAGAATTAACTATATCATGGCAGTATATTCTAACTTTTTAAGGTGCCATTAACTTTTTAAGGTTCTTAATGTACTGAATATATTAAGGTAAAAATGTACTGACTTATATTAAGATACTCAATGTACTAACAATATTAAGGCACTATATACTGACTTATATTAAGATACTAAATGTACTTACAATATAAAGGTACTATGGACTTACAATATTAAGGGTTGCATCATCTCCTGTTTCAGATGGGTGACTGTAAAGTGGAGCGTTGTGTCCAGTTTTAGCTTCCCAGCTTCCGTGCATGTCATATGTCATCAAATTAATCATATCCAAGTACCTGTAAAACAATGAAAGTATTTCAGTTATATGATAGTGGAAAATTGTATAAATGCAAAATCTATTTTAAAATTCTGAGGAAAAAATATATATCTCTAGGAGTTGCATTGTAAGGTAGTTAAATGCAAAGAATATAGATGTCGTGTCAAAGAAGATATTAGGACAGAGGACAAGCATATAATATGAATATAACCATTTGTAAAGAAATAGAATTACAAATGCAGAGAAATTGCAGTTAGATTGATGAGTTTTGATTTTATTACAAATACAAATATATATCATATGGTGGTCTTTTGGTTTATAAGATATGCATGCTATTATCTGTAATTCATTGTGCAAATGACATAGTTTGAAATTTTGTTTTGCAAAATGAGTTAACATATAAATGACATAGATTATTTTTTTAGATCTAACATACTTGACCATCTCTGGAAAGTTGTATCCGGGATCAATGTTTTTCTTGCCTGCAGATGTAGCAGCTGATATTAGAAGTGCTGGTTTGCCACTGGTTTGGGCTTCGGCGTCAAACACGCTTCTTAAAGTCTGAAAAGGTAAATGAGAGTTTATCTCAAAGACTGTGATACAAAAAACCTACTCTTAATGGAAGATTATATTAAATATTCATGACATGGACAATAAAGGAGGGACTCAAGATTCCAACGGTACAGTCAAATTCATAGATCGAAAATAAATGTCATGGCTAAAAAGGTAAAGACAAAAAAAAAGACAACACACAAAACAACATACAAAACTACAGACTAAAAGACAAAGCAACACGAACCCCACCAAAACGTGACTTCGGTTGATCTTAGGTGCTCTGGCAGAGTACGCAGATCCTGCTCACAGAGATAAATAATTAAATTTAATATAAATGTAAATATTAACAAATTTTCAAATAAAGGGCGAATTTCAAATTTTCAAAGTCATTCTTCCTGTGTCATAAAAAATCTCTTTAGATATACACACATTTAACCTCATTAGCCACACTCGAGTTAACTGTAAGAGTGAAAATGGGTATGACTCACCTTTAACAATTCGACGAATTTTTGCTTATCTCCTGCAGGACTTCCTCGGCTTCCTGGGTACTCCCAATCGAGATCGAGGCCATCAAATCCGTGATCCCTTAAGAATTTCACAGTGGATGTGGCAAATTCTTGACGACTTGCAGCAGTGGCAACCATTTTTGTGAAGGGTGCAGTTCCCATGTTCCATCCACCAACTGCAAGTGATAGTTTCAAGGCTGGGTTAGTTTTCTTTAAGTCAGTAAATCTCTCATACCTTTCAAATAGTATAATTATGTAGACGGTCATTCATAAATTCGGGTAGTTAGGGCTAAACACTAGATGATAGGATATTATGGATAGGGAAAAACATGATTGCCTGACAATAAGCCATCTATTGGCTTATTAAAAAAGTGCATCATTCTGAACACATGTACCGCGGCTGAATATTTATATACCCAGCATAGCCAAGCGGACATGTGTGTAGTTGACGGAAAAGAGAAGTTCAGGTGAATATATATAGGCCCTGTTCATCCTTTGTGACTATAATTTTAAAAAATCTACTAATTCTGCATATATACGTCAACATGGTCAAGTAAGTATATACATATGAGACTAAAAAGAAAATTCGACGGTATCTTCCTCAATTTATATAGACAAATAATGTGTTTATCAATATTCAAATGAATTGTAAAGTATTTTGAGATATACCTGCTACTGTTTTATATTTTGGGGCGGATTCATATATTTTGAAACAGAGGGGTTAGACCCGTGATTCTAAATGTAAAAATAATCCCTACAATAGAATATATTAAGTCGAGTTAGTGGACAAACTCAATTTTTGGACAGATTCCATTCTAGAATATAGATATATTTTGTAATTCTAGGAGTTGAACATGTTAAAGTAACTTACATCCCCTTCTTCCAAGGAGTACTTTCGTCATTCCATTCATAAGCGGTTAATTTATTTCCAACCATTTTGGCGAATGAGTAGATGATATGTGTGCAAAGTGTAGGGTCTACATTCTCAGGAAAAAACTTTCCTGCTCCGTTTCTGTATTGTGCCCAATTAGTGTAGTAGCACACTCTTCGGTACGCTATAAAGTTCAAAAGTGTCATATGAATGAATGTTATTGGATATTATTGTGAGATACATATTATTCAGTTCTATGTTCTGTATATTCGGCGTATATGAAAAATGTTCCACCAAATTACAATTTTTTCGAATATGTCTAAATAATTCCACATGATTGAAACATTTTTTTAGTTAATATTGAAAAAGAGGTTTCTGTTTTGATGGTTATATGCAGAAATGTGGCACGCCAAATTATTCAAAATTTATCATGAGATTGCAATTGTTACAAATATCCATTTTGAAATTAAAAAAATAAATAAACTGAGACATAAATCATTTCATTTAACATTTCTTTCTATGGTATAACTTCTACGTAACTGTAGTGGTCCTTGATCTCAGAGCTTTTACGCTATTTTGTATTGAAGATTCTAAATACGATATCCACTGTTAGTATTTGCGACTTTATACAAAATATCATTAATATATATATATATATATATATATATATATATATATATATATATATATATATATATATATATATATATCACAAGTAGCTCCTATCGAAATAGTCGTCAGTCTTATATGTACTGATAGTACTGCAACTTTTTATCAAATATCAATGTTCTATCCCTAATCGTTCCTATCAAACTAACTTATCAGAAAATGCGGTCGCCGGGAAAGCAATCCCTATATATATGTAGCTTTCCGCGGCTTTACAGACGAAACAAAAACAAAATACAGGCCCCCCGGGTCATGCTCATTTTTTTGGTCAAATGCTTTCTTATATCCATAACAAGAGTAAATACAACGTATTCACTACCACCCTCCCCGCCCCCACAAAAATAGTAAAAAGAAAACAACACCAACAAAACTACAAAACTATATAAAACACACACAATATTCTATAGTGAGGCTTCAGCAGAGTTACAATTCAGCAAAATTTGAAGGAGTGGGTGTATATTATATTACTAATTTGGGGAAGGTACTCCATTATCTCTTTACTATCTATTTATTTTCCCGCTAAAATAAATATAACCATTGTAACTTACCCGAAGCTACGCTAACAGCTGCAATAACCACCAGAGTTACTCGAAGGAAATTCATCTGAAATTTATAAATCGTTCTATTCGTTCAATTGTTCACATTTAACTAAGCTATATATGCATAAAATTTTATGATAACAAATGCAAAGTTGGTGGCATTTATAGAAGTAAAGGAAAAAAGATAGTTCGGAGGTTATGTGATTAAAGCGATACTATCTTTAATTACGATTATGCATAGACTATGATATCGGTTAGATAGTCTTAAGGTTTGTGACCCCTTCTGTAGGCCAGTGAAGTACGTAATTTTTAAGATGCAATAACATCAAAACATCAAAACATCAAAACATCAAAAATGATAAATACAAGACACATAAATAGAACACAAGAAAACTTGTTCGCTATCGTCTGCTCAGCACTCTTTGTATATGTAAGGCAACCGTAGTTTACCGATTTTCAATTCCCGTAAATCGTTTGTTTTGTATTTGCTTTTACTAGATTGATATGTTGCGCTATTATTAAATCTTGTATAAAGCTTGTAACCATAACGGTAAAAAAAAATTAACAAGTCGGTCATTTATATATATATATCTGAAATCTTTGTACCTTTTGCAATAAAAAGGTTTGTATTCAAGAGCAAAAGAACAGGTAATGGAAACATATAAACTTACATTTCTCCCAAACATTTTTCCCATTTGTTTTCAGAAATCGGTCCACAATTTTATATTAATTTTTACTAAAAAAACTCAGACCAATCACATTATTTATTTTATCTCATCAGATAAACAAAAATTAAAACACATGGTCCGAGACCACAATTATTTCGTAGTGCATTTCTCAGTTTAGAACATAAATGAAAATAAAAAAAAATCCCATCTGCGCTTTCTCAAAGAAACTTTTACAGTGAATTGTACTACTTTTGGGACAAATTATATCAAAATCATAGAAAACCTCATCGCCTCTAACACAAAATATGAACAATTTTATGTTTAGGGCGTCTTGAAATCTTTTGACAGCTTCCAGAGTGCTAATTTTAAACCTTTTTCAGCTGGACCAAATCACTACTTTCCTTTAAAATTCTGGACCCAAATTTTTTTACAGTGTAATTTCATCCCCCTACTCGCAATTCGAAGCATTAAACATGGAGAAATAAATTTGAAAGGGGTATAAAAATTAATGGCAAGTAACCCACTGTCAACACTAGGGACTATCATATTAGGCTTCAAACGTAGGGTAAGTAGTAAAGGTCCCGATGCTGATATGTGACCGTGACTGAGAAAATGGGTCCAGATGAGATATATACATAGAATGAAATTCAGTGTGGCTGTGGCCATTGATTGACACATTAAATTCATCCATTGAAAAGGACAATTTAGGTGAACGTTTGTATGTAACGACCACTGCTCCCTATGCACTTTTAAAAGACTCTTAAACTATGGGATCACCAAAGGTTCTCAAAACCTAAATAAAGTAATTCGAAAAATTAATCAGAAATAACACGATGTTTTGATTTATATCAATTATATAAATCAAAACATAAAGATTATTCCTGATTATTTTTTCGAATTATATTTTTTAATCAAAGGCGTTTAGAAACCTTTGGTGACCCCACAGTTTAAATGTCTATCGTAGGTACGTCGTGAACAGTAGTCGTTACAGACAAACGTTCACCTAAATTGTCCCAGTCAATGGATGAATTTAATCTGTCACTCAATAGCCACAGCCACACTGTTTTGAATTTCATTCTATTTTCAGTTTTTTTTTGCAATTTTTCAATGCTACTAATGTGCTAACCATGAATACAAAATTTTATGATGATATCTCAACAGGTTCCGAAAATATAGAACATTTGGGTACATATGTTTAAAAAAAAATGACTTATTATTTTCTTTGTCACTTTAAATGTGTTACATGAGTCCACCCTCAAAATTACCATGCCAAGCTAATATGTGGTTTCTATGAAAACATGTTTTATTTTGTGTTGTATCTATGGCATTGTACTATCTCATATTATTACTCCACATCTGTTATTAGATAAATAAAAATGTTGTGTGTTGCCTTCCTAAGGCTGGAGCTAGAAGTGTAGGTGTTGTCGTTTGTACATGTACGTCATATTTTATTTTTGTGAATTGTTTTACTTCAAATTCTGTCTTTAGTTTTCTCGATTGAATTGATTAATATTATTCATATTGGGTCCTATTAGCCAATTATCCAGTATTGGTTTATGTTATTGTTGAAGACTGTACAATTGCCAATGCTTAAATCCGCAACATTTGAACTTTGGGTATTTGGCAATCATACCACATATTTTACCTTTATATTGTTGACAATATCCAAGTCAAGTCAACCTCAGTTTCATCAATACTTTAGAGAAAAATAAGATTGATAAAAAATAATAATTGACATAATGCCCAAACACTACTAACAAAAAGATAAAAGACACAAAGAACCGATTCAGACTAGTACAAAGTCAAATTTCAACTAATAATTAAACCAGGTTTCCTAAACTGAAATATTGCACTAAAAGACCTGTTGCAACACATAGGTAAACAGCTATTGTCTATATAGAAATGGTTTTGTTTTTTAAGGAATAAGAGTTTTCCTTGACCAATACCCTTCTTTAGCTGTCTACTGATATAGCCAAATTTAACCCCGCCATATTATTTAAGGTTGTGTCTGTTCCAAGTCAGGAGCCTGTAATTCAGTGGTTGTCGTATGTTTATGTGTTACATATTTGTTTTTCGTTCATTTTTTTTTATATAAATAAGGCCGTTAGTTTTCTCGCTTGAATTGTTTTACATTGTCTTATTGAGGGCCTTTTGTAGCTGACCATGCGGTATGGGCTTTGCTTATTGTTGAAGGCCGAACGGTGATCTATAGTTGTTAATGTCTGTGTCATTTTGGTCTCGAGTGGACAGTTGTCTCATTGGAAATCATACCACATCTTCTTTTTTTTTAAATTCTTAAAAAATTCCTAAGTACTTTCAAAATTTTTAGTTGATACACATTAATTTGTTCTTTGGTTTTCTCCGATGACATTAAAACTTTCTTACAGCAATGGACATATAAATAGATTTGACATACTAATTACAAACTTCGCTTACTCCAGATCTGATTCCCCAAGATTATATATATATATTTATTTTTTTATCTATTTTTAATAATTCCTCAAAAATATTCTACAAAGAATGCGGTATCTGGCTTGTAAAAGGCCGCACCTCGTAAATAAATCCAAAATAAACCAGGGATTTTATTTTTCGAGCATCTATTTCCTCTTGTTGACACTTGATCATCTCTCTTCAAATATGAAATATACAATTGCTCTCAGAATCTGTTTGTTTATTTAGTATTCTCGCGCCATGTCTAAAAGATCGGACGTTTTAAGGTAGATCACAAGTATATATTTTTTGAGACAGAATTTTTTCATAATTTGCCAAAATGAAGATTTTATTATGCTCTTTTCAAAAATTTAATAAAAAGTATGGGTCACCGTGCTATTTTTCAAGCTATGGGTCGTTGAAAATTGCCAAAATTTGGTCAGTTTGTTCATGAAAAAACACATTAGTGTGCATAAAAAAAATTCTATGAGATAGAATTTTGAAATAAATTGTGACAAGAAAGGTTTCATAATATGTTTTAAGAAAATAAAAAGAAAACATGGTGTCACCGAACTTGTTTTCTTGCTACAAGTAAAAATAAAAAATTTCCCTATTAGCCCAGTATAAATTTTGTACCAAAAGAGTTATTTCCCCTTAAATGGCTCATTTGAAGAAAAAAACATTTTATACCAAAAAAATTGATATTTGTTAAAATATTTTGAATAATACAATTAATTAACAATTTGTCTTCAAATAGAAAAAACAGTCCAACCATTGAATTGCAAATCTGTCTCCAAATTTGCAGATTTAGGCAAATAATTAGACCGATTTTGTACTGCGATTGTGCAATCCAAGATGGCGGTATACCATGAATCTACCTTCCACTTTATGTTTCTAAGCTCAGTTTGATATACTGTGTGTACATCTTTAAATTTTGAGTTAATGTGACGTCAAGTTGAATTTCAATGAACGTCATATTTCTAAGCTGAAACAGTTTTTACAACAAGAATATAGATATCATCAATTTATTAATACTTTACTTCAGCTTATCACAAATATCGACATTTATGTGGTAATTACGATTCGTATCGGTAATGTAATTCATAAAGCTAACAAGGATAGGATCTGTCCTATAAAATAATGTTTTGCTCTTAAGACTTTTTAAAAATTGTTATATTGTACTGTTACGATTAATTTTTTGGGGGATATGCATCATTTAAGCTGTAATATCGGGTTTTAATGCGTTGAAATTGTGCTATAACAATAAAGTAGAAGCTTTTCCTGTACTGATTTTTATTGAACGTTATGAGGTGTGCATATCCACTGGCCACTGATCGCAACTAAAAAAGGGTGGAAATTTAAACAAAAAATTAGGAATCTCGTCAGTAATATCTTTATTTCATGTCTTATCAGCTGCATATGGTAAATTGGATTTAATAAATAATTGTTTTAGTGCTTTAACATTGTTTAAGGAAAACTTTGGTTGTTTTGCTCTACATCCATTAGCATTCTGCAGAAGAAATAATTATGACTTGTTATAACAGTTACATTATTATTATATTACCTCTTATGAAGAAAATCTAAAATTAGTGTATAGTACCTTTGCTATCCCATGCGTTGACCTTACAAGTCGGTTTGGGAATGAAGATGTAATAGTGATCTCATTGTTTATCTATCTATTTATTGGCTGCCTTATCTCTTCAGTTAAGTCAGGGATTATTCCATTTTTGTCTCGATATTTCTCAATTCTTTTGTTGTCATTTATAATATTAGAGCCGGGATTTGTATGTTGTGGATATTTGTTTTAAATTACCAATAACTATAATAACGCTGTTTCCATTAAAATTTTCGTCCAATCCTGAGTACGAGAGGTGATAGGTACTCTTGTGATAGCTTGATGCACGTTTACTTTTTATGTTAAATATTTTTTTTATAAAGATCAAGATACATTATTATCAATAGCTGAAGTTTGGAACTAATTATTAAGTTCGTTTCTGAATAATATCGGCATGTTTATTCATGGAAGGGCAAGAGTGAAAAAATATGTGAGTGCATTTATGATGTTTCACACTAAAAAGGTTATTCTGGCACATCGTGATCGAAGGAAATATATATTAGCGGCAACAAGTGAAATAATGCCTAGGCATTACGTTATTGTCCGAAACTGTTAGGCATTAAACTCATTTCCTAAAATCTCTAACTAATGGTTAAACATCATCTCAGGCAATCAGTGAATATAGGATTGTTGCTTTGTCTTGCAAATACATGAACATTCGGAGAAATTTTCTTTAAATATATATATGTGGTTGTTTTCCAAATATATAATTTACATTCATTCAACGGATCTTTACATTTTAATATTTAGTTAAAAGCATGTTTCGTTTTTCTTTGTGGTATTACAGTTTTAAACAAGTGATTACTACTATATCTAATGGAAAAGGGGACTTTGAGATTCTTTTCGAAGAAAATGCACGTTTCACTTGTAGAGCTGGTTTGAAATTGTTAAAATTAGCTACATGTAAATTTGTTGTTCCCATCTGTCTTTTGATTTTATTGGATATGTTTTTTTTCTTTCTAAAACAGTTTGTTTAATTCCACCATGTACCTTGTATTTCTTCCGGTCTATCCATACCATCTTGTCTTTTCCCTCTTTAAACTGCCTGTCCCAAGTCAGGGGCCTGTAATTCAGTGGTTGCCGTTTGTTTACTGATGTGTTACATATTTGTTTTTCGTTCATTTTTCTACATAAATAAGGCCGTTAGTTTTCTCGTTTGAATTGTTTTACATTGTCCTATCGGGGCCTTTTATAGCTGACTATTCGGTATGGGCTTTTCTCATTGTTGAAGGCCGTACGGTGACCTATAGTTGTTAATGTTTGTGTCATTTTGGTCTTTTGTGGATAGTTGTCTCATTGACAATAATACAACATCATCTGTTTTATAATATTATCATTTTTTTAAAAGTGACATATTTTTTACTGAGGAGTTTTGCAGTTTGGATTTAAATAAGACAGCATAGGGCATATATCTAAGACAGAAATACGATGCTCGTTTGGCAAAGATCAAACTTTAGAATCTTTCAATAGAAGGCAATTATAGACAATTTCCATTTAAACGGGTAAAAAGTTTTTCCATTGCAGACTTCGAACAAAATGGAAACAACATTTTATTCTTTTAAAAACGTCCTTTTAAATTTGCCTTCATCAGGAACGCTCAAACCCAAATATTTGAAAGCCACGAGTGTATAAGAAAAAAGACAAAGCAAAATAGTGTTCTATGAAATATTGTTTCCCGAAGAAACAATATTTTATGACTTTGTTTCATGATTTTATTTTTACTAATGTAAAGAAAAGGACAAACTTTCATGCAAAGTTTTGTCAATAAACTTACTGTAAATATAAGTGTTTAATAAAAAAAAAAAACACAAATTGAACGCTTTTTAATTATAACACTTTTTGAACGTGTTATGGTTTTCCAAATGTTTACACTAGTGCTCATCAATCAAATGTGTGATGTTTAGTTTTTAAGCCATTTGGTTTCATTTTTGATGTTGGAGTTCTTTTAACACTCAAGCGTTTTACGATTAAACGTGTCCGAATGTTCAAAATTTTAACGCGTCGACGCGTTCAACAGCTCTGTAACATGCACATTTTGAACATATAGAACGTGATTAAAATAAAAAGTATAAAGATTTATATAAACACAAGATGTTCAGATCCAGAACAGTTGAAGTGTTCAAACGGATGGTGTTAAAAAGAGGAACATGTTCTGTTTCAAGCGTACATAATTTTCTATAAGTATTCTGTTTCAACTCAAACTGTTCAAACAAAATCTTTATTCATTTCAGGCAAAATAACAATGAATACCTCTATGAATAAGTAATTCTTTAGGTAATCAAATGAACATATATGAATAGAAAATACATCCGACACGATGTGAAATCACAAGTTAAGTAAGTTTACAGTATATACATCAGTGAAATAACATACATATTTTTTATTTAAAAACTGACTTAAATATATCACGAATAATGATTTTTTTCTACATGACTAGATAGTTACTACATCCTCTGTATACTATATAGAATAACCCCTAAAATATATGACAATATGATAAGTAGACAGTTTATTCGTCTCAACAAAAGTTGTAAAAAAAAACGAAAATGACAAATACAAATGCAATCATTTTATTGGCACAAACTCAATTACAGTAATTGGCAACGGTCCATACAATTAGAAATTATGCAGTAATTAAATAATACTATATATAGAATATTTATATGCACATTTCGAACAATTAAATGTGCAGTTTATATATATTTATATACATGGGATCATGTAGAATAGGCTACTGACATAAATACATTGGATGTTATAGCTTCAAATTGTTCATATTACTCATTTGTCAGGACATTTTTTCCTTAATTCAAATTATTGGTTAATAAAAGATGATATTAATTTAATTGTTTGTCTATATTAATATAAAAAAGAAAGATGTGGTATGATTGCCAATGAGACAACTCTCCACAAGAGACCCTAAAAGACGCAGCAATTAACAACTACAGGTCACCGTACGACCTTTAACAATGAGCAAAGTCCATATCGCACAGTCAGCTATAAAGGCCCCTATATGACAATATAAAACAATTCAAACGAGCAAACTAACGGTCTTATTAAGTAGTAGTTTTTTAACAACAGTTTCTGTACGACAGTTACTTCCTTGACACTGGTGTCATCACATACAATGTAGGCTTCACTTTGCAGCCCATCTTAAACTTCAATCTATCAACTTAGTGGAACTTTATGTGTTATTAACTGCCAATGTAAAAATCATCTACATCAAGGAATTTCGATGAGCCTTTAGATCCTGCAAAGTAAAAGTTAAAAATAATAGTAGAGATGGTTTTTTTTATAAAACGTCAGCAATGCTTGTTGTGCTTTAATGTTGATATTTGATATATATATAAGTCTGGAAAGAGGACAAAGAGTAAACAATATATATGGCAATGAAATGGAGGCAGTTTAGACATTGAAAATGATAATAAAAGTCTAGGTCTTGACCACTCGGTGAACTTGACCCAAAAACAAATATGGCACTACTTCAGTGATAACGGACATCATACTAAATAAACTCCTAAATATATAAATGAACTAAAAGTAAAAATCAAACTAAGAAAGGTCAGAGACTTGAGACGGGTGCAAAAATACGCCGGGGTTAAGGCAGCAACCATTTGATTTCCTGGGGGGGGGGGGGGGGGGGGGCTATGTTGTTTTTTTTTGTTTTTTTCTGGACAAATTTTTTTGGCAACAAGTCGAAAACATTTTTTTTATTTCAACTTTAGCATAACATATAGTGGCAGCTGAGGGTAAAACAAACAGTTTATTTTCGCAGGGTCAAAAACAATTTTTTTTTTTCTCCAAAAACTGGAAACAAACTTTTTTTTCCAAAAAAAATCCATAGCTCCCCCCCTCCCTAGAAAATCAAATGGTTGCTGCCTAAACATGTTTTGTGAGATCTCAACTTTCCCCCAATACATCTAGCAAAAACACACACAGCATTTACAGACATGATAACTCAGTTTAAAGCATCGGTCACACCTTACCGGATAGCTCGAACGGACGACTAACGGTTAAAAAAAAAGTTATCCGTTGGGAGTCCGTTGGTGTACTAACGGACATGTAACGAATGCCTAACGGACACACAACGGACATTGAACGTACGTGAAACGGATACATACCGGACAGAACGGACGTCGAACGTACATCCAACGGACGAGTACCGGATACAACGGACACCTAACGGAAGCGTAACGGATAAAACGGATGAACAAAATAATCTGAAAATTAAAGGCAATAAATCATCTAAAAATTAAAGGCAATAAACCATCTGAAAATTAAAAGAAATAAACCATCTGAAAATTTAAGGCGCGTCAGATGGACATGGTATCTAGTATATATGTTATAATATTTGCTTCTGGAAAAATCTGGTCAGTAGGACAGTTATCAAGGTCACACGTACCAAACAAATTGAACAATTTATCCGATTTTGTTTTACGTTTCTTCACACGAGGGTCACTTTTTGAGTTAACTGGTTTAGTTGATTTTATTTTGTATTACGTCTTGTTTAGCATGATATGTGTGCAAATATAAAGCTCCTCTGATTAAAAAAAATCAAGGTAGAAGTAGTGTGGTATTTCAGTCTTATAGAGTTTAAGTTGATTTTCTGAATTTGTTTATATTATGTACCTCTGGTATGAAAACGGATGTGGTGTTATGCGGAACTCTCCATCCGTACTGCATGGTACGATATTTTGCTCCAGAAGCAAGGTGTCTAAGTGTAATTGCTTACTTGAGTCCTGGTTCCAGCGGATTTCTGTAAAAGGTATTCTGCTTGGCTTTGCGAGGCCTAACCCGCTGCACCATCTCGTCGAACATCTCTGTGGGCATTTCAAGGAAGTGTACAAAGGAATGCCGATCCTCCCGCCTAAGTTCGGTCATGAGCTGCGTCGTCTTTCAGGACTGAGCCATGGTCGTGTCCACCATCTCCTTTGTCTTCTCCTTCTTCTCCTTTCGACAGCTATAAGGTTTATATTTGCTACATTTAAGTTGAGTCTGGCCTGAATAAGAGCTGCTTGGTAGCGAAGACGTGCTCTTACTCCAAGATCCATCACGAATAATAAATAATCATGACACTCAAGAAAATCTAACATACCATACATTGGCATTTCTGACGCGAAATTTCAATTGACATTTGTCCGTTTTACATCTAGTATTTTTTAATTTTATGCATTTCTAATGCATATTTTGTTTTTTATGTATATTATTTTTCAACTTCTCTGTAACCTTTGTACTTGCATGGTTTTAAGAGAATAAACTATCAGTAGGCATCCGTTTTAACCGTTATCCTTCCGTTAATGTCTGTTTCACATCCGTTTTATCCGTTCGGCGTCCGTTAGGCGTCCGGTAGACGTTCGTTGGTGAATTGGTCTACCGGATCTCCAACGGATGCATAACGGATACAAAACGGACGAGTACCGTACAAAACGGACGCCTAACGGACGCCTAACGGACGTTCAACGGACATTTTATCCGTTGGACGTCCGTTCAAAGTTTTGAACATGCTCAAAATTTTCCACGGACAGAACGGACGTCAACGGATAAAACGGACGCTTAACGGACACGCAACGGATATGGACGGACGCCTAACGGATAAGAACGGACGTCTAACGGACATCAACGGATTGAAAAAAAGTTATCCGTTAGGCGTCCGTTGGAGCTATCCGGTAAGGTGTGACCGAGGCGAAGTCCGAGTCCGATGTCAGAAAAGGTAACAAAAGAAACTAAACATAATGACGAAGATACATATATCAACAAAGGACTACTAACAGTTTCTAACGTGCCTTCTCTATCATGAAGACCTCAATCAAATTGATTGAAAGATTATGCCTTCATCAAATGAAATTCAAGCACCACCTCTCCAGTTAGGGATTTAGTATCATATCATCATCGTACATACATGTATATGAGAAGAACATTTACCGTATCATGCCAACTAGTTTTAAAATAAATGTGTTTATTTCCGATGCAAAGACCGGATGAGTGAATCAATATAAATATCGAGATATGCCATTTATAATGACCTGACAACGGCATCGTAACAAAATCCCTTTTAAATAAGTCTGTTAAAATGTTTGGCTTGCTTTTGAGATCAATGCCAACATTTTTGTGCAATAAAATATAAAGAATATTACCATAACGATTGAATGTGAAATACCTGAACGCATAAGATGTCCGAACAACAGCCAATATTACACAGAAAACTACTGATTTTGCCACTGAATTTCCTTTCACAAGGTTTCATAGGACATACTTTTTTGTGTACAAAATAACTGCATTTATGTTGGATGGACCCGTAACAATATTACGATTTCAATTTACTCAGATCAAGGTATTCAGAACCATATGTGTTCAATCTTTATTTAGATGATAGTAACTTGTCTTTTAAAAAAAAATGTTTCATGTCGGAACAAGGATTTTTATAGCAGGATATGTTTTGTCTCTTGCTTGTTATAAGTGTCAAAATTGTTGGCTGTTATGTTTTTTTGTGTTTTTTTTTATATGTGTTTATGTGTTTCAGTGATGATCCTTTTGTACTGGGTTATATACTAAATAAAATAAGTTAATAAGTTAGTTATATAGAAATTATTCTGAAAATTAATTACTAGTACATACATTTTCTTTGATTTGGAACACAGTATTCCATCTGCATAGTTACTTGGTACACGGAAGAAGTATGTACTGTTAAACTTAGAGGGGGATTACACGAAAAGTTGACAATATTTGCTAAATTGCCACACTTTTACTTTTGGGGATCTTGAAATGAAGCAGACCTCCAGATTGCTAAATTTTTCAAAGTTGTGCTGTTGGGTTTCATTTTCATTAACTTTTATCCAACATCTCCTTTCATGATCTTCATTTACAAAAGTACTTATAAAGAGCCACTGAGGAGGATCGAAGCTAAAGTAATTATGATAAAAAATATCACTTAATTGTCAGTACTACATACTCTAAATATACTCGTTTACCTTTGAAAATTAACCGATAACAATATTGTCCTTGGTCAAGTTACTTATAGTAAAGTTGTAACCATTATGAACGTGACATTGGTGTGTATGATGATTTCTCGAATTCTAGGTGTATTTACACTATGAAATGGAAGCAAGCTCCCTTTTTGAGAATTGGCAGAGATTACAGAACAAAGAACCAGTAGCAAGACAAATAGTAACAAAGTAGTCCATCAAAGATTTTAAATTCAATATCCGAAAACACTCATTCTCTGTTAGAAAGGCTAAAACCTGACACAAATTGCCAATTTCCAAAATCCCATCCATAAATGCTGGTAAACTATGATATCGACTAGACAAATATCGGTCTGTGGTTCTTCCGAAGAGTTCTATGACAATGACAATGAGCAGAAATCGGGGCAAATCACGGATAAAATAGTATACAAATCAATTTAAATTATAAGTCGGGTGAAGTGGATCGTGCACTGGAAATCAACTAAGTAAGTAACCCATAATAAGTTATCTCAGATTATCGCTATTGATCCTCCACCAATGTATTAGGAATATCATACTCGAGCAATGTATTATTAGATATTCACATTAATTATAAAATAGCAATTCTGCGTAGTTGAATTTACTGATTTAAAATGCTCGTCAAGCCATCGCATTTCACATTAATTAAATTTCGAAACTTAAACTTTTGATCAAGGAAATGCGAAAATACTTTGCTATCTGTTATTTATCGATTCCCCCTAAAACGTGCATTCATAAATTGGAAATGTACTGCTTAACAATATACAGCACAGTACCTCTGAAGTCGACGCAAAAGCCTAAAATGAAAGGTGTTATCCTGCAATCCAAACTAGATGTAAAACACCTAATGCCGTGTTAATGAACATTAAAAGAAAATGCATCACGAAGATTAGTACTGGAAATAACAAGGAATCAACATTTGTGTATGAGTTGCTCGTTGGGTCAGGGTTTCTTACACTGAAAATTTAAATTAGTCACTATGACTATTCAGTTAGTCAAATATTAGCAGAAAGGTAGTCAACAGCATATATGACTACCCATCTGGTCATTGTGACTACATGCATGGTCAATTTATTTATGTATCAATTATGAATCCGCCACTACAATATGCACATGCAACACATGCTATCGTTAAGCCGTTCCAACCAACAAATGGTCCAACCCCCTTTGGTTCTACTTCAAACATTGTACATCCTCCACCAAATTCTTCTCCTTCCATGTTGTCCCGGAGACCAATGTGGCCGGTGGATGATTTTTTCACAAATGTAAGTCATATCTAAACAAGGTTAAATAAACTTGATCTTGGTACATTGGTGAACTCAATGAATATGAAAGTCATAAATGTAGAACAAGTAACAAAGTCACTTAGTGAAATATAGTCAGCTGTTGAAATCTTTACACAATATGTCCACTATGAAGATCAGAAAACCAAATGTAATGAACTAAAATCAAGTGTCATCTATATATATATATATACACTCAGGTATAAAAATAAACAAACTTCTAGAACTTAAGTTATCTACGTCAATTTGAGTTCTAGTTTTTCAAAACTAAATATGTTTGTGTATGTTTATTAAAGATATCTTTTATAATCATAACCATGATAACGTAGCTTTTGACTTGAGACAACAATCATAAAAGCGGCTATGTCGCAACAAAAAAGATAGGAACCGATATCAGATCGGTTGTACTTTCAGTAAAAGCAAGACTAGTTGAAGTACAACATTACAACGACAAAAACGTGTCCACAAACAAGCAGTAAACAACAATTAAAATAAAAAAAACTTCTATATTGTATAGACATGAAAATTATCATAACGTTTCTTTCTCCTTTTAAAATGAAAATTTATTTCAATATGTTTATTTGAAGCAGCTGAGATTCAATTTCAAAGGTATACTATTTCCATTATTAAACATCTAGAATGAGAGTTTTGAAACTGACCAACCTCAGTTATTATTGTAACCTGAGCTTTTCATACAATGTTGGCGCGCTTGTCAATTTCTGAAGAAATTTTTGCTGACCAGTGTGTGTTGTATTAGATATTTTTATTACTGTATCAGTGTATGTTGATTTTCTGCAGTCTCGTGTACTTTAACGGGACAGGGAATGCAAAAGAAGGTATGCTGGGTATATAATGTTTGCCATTCTACACCCCCCTCGGAGAAAGTGCAAATATCATTTGTGTTTATTTTTAATGCCAATAGCATGTAATTTCTTAAAGCCTCGGTCACACCTTACCGGATGGCACGAACGGACGCCTAACAGATGAAAATAAAAGTTGTCCGTTGACAAAATTGTTATCCGTTGGGAGTCCGTTGATGTACTGACCGAATAAAACGGACGTGTAACGGATGCATAACGGACACACACCGGATATGCAACGTACGAGAAACGGACACGTACCGGACAGAACGGATGTCGAACGTACATCCAACGGACGAGTACCGCATAAAACGGACACCTAACGGAAGCGTACCGGATAAAACGGATGAACAAGATGTACGGAAAAATCAAAGGCGACAATAATAATACATGTAAATCGCATAAATATTCAAAATGTTTCTGTGTAACTGGTTTTGGTTTGTTCTTCAAAATTCCGCCAAAGGGCAGTGTCTGGCCTGAATAAGAACTGCTTGATTGTGAAGACGTGCCTATACTCTAAGATCGATTATGAATAATAAGAATTCATGAACCTTAAGAAATCTGACATACCAATAATTGGCATTTCTGACGCGAAATTTTCAATTGGCATTTATCCGTTTCAGATCCGTTCATCGTCCGTTTTATCCGTTATACGTCCGGTAGAAGTCCGTTTCTCATCCGTTATACGTCCGGTAGAAGTCCGTTTCTCATCCGTTCAACGTCCGTTTTATCCGTTAAACGTCCGGTAGAAGTCCGTTGGTCAATTTATCTTCCAGACCTCCAACGGATGTATAAAGGACACGTAAGGCAGCAACCATTTGATTTTCTGGGGGGGGGCTATGGTTTTTTTTTGGAAAAAAAAGTTTGTTTCCAGTTTTTGGAGAAAAAAATAATTTGTTTTTGATTCTGAGAAAAAAAAATTGTTTGTTTCACCCTCAGCTGCCACTATGTGTAATGCTAATATTGAAATAAAAAAATTGTTTTCGACTTGTCGCGAAAAAAATAGATTGTTTTTCGCCGCAGGCGAAAAAAAAAGTTTGCACAGAAAAAAAAACCATAGCCCCCCCAGAAAATCAAATGGTTGCTGCCTAACGGATACAAAACGGAAACGAAACGGACGAGTATCGTACAAAACGGACGCCTAACGGATGCCTAACGGACGTTCAACGGCATTTAATCCGTTGGACGTCCGTTCAAAGTTTTGAACATGCTCAAAATTTTCCACCGGACAGAACGGACGTCGACGGATAAAACGTACGCTTAATGGACATGCAACGGATATGGACGGACGTCTAACGGATAAGAACGGACGTCTAACGGATAAGGTCGGACGTATAACGGACATGAACGGATTGAAAAAAAGTTATCCGTTAGGCGTCCGTTCGAGCTATCCGGTAAGGTGTGACCGAGGCAATCTTGAGCTTGTCAATGTATCATCGTCAGCATAATTTTCTGAGCACTTTTCTTGAGAAAATACAATATTGTGTAGAAAAATGTTAGATTAAACAGGTCACAGATACCACCTGCAAAATAGTCAAAGGTCTGTAGTTGTCAACTTTCAGGTGAATATCAGCTTCCTTCAGTTTATCAAGTAGTTTTGTTGGTAGCATAGATTTTTTTAGTTTGGTATTTTGTTTTGTTACAAATGTTTGTGGTTATTTAATAATGTAAGGAAGACCAGGGGAACATTATATTAACTCTTTACACACCAATATTCGCTCTTCTTTTTAAATGTTGCCTGATATATTTCAGATAACATGTACATAGTATTATGTTGTTTTTATCCTGCAATTTACGCCCAGGCATTTGAAAACTTAGTTGTAAAAAATCAAAATCGTCAAAATGTGGGATATAGCTAGTATTAAATAATTAATAATTATCAAGATGTTGGATAATTAGTTTTGAATAATCATCCAGTTGTCGGATGAATAGCATTGAAAAATCATCCAGATATTGGATAACTAGTTTTGAAGAACTATCCAGATGTTGGATAGCTAGTATTGAATAATTATCCAAATGTTTGATAGTTAGTTTTGTATAATTAATAATTGATAATTATCAAGATGTTGGATAATTAGTTTTGAATAATCATCCAGTTGTTGGATAGCTAGTATTGAATAATCATCCAGATGAATAGCATTAAATAATCAAGTTGTTGGATAGCTAGTATTGAATAATCATCCAGATGTTTGATAGCTAGCATTGAATAATCATCCGGATGTTGGATAGCTAGCATTGAATAATCATCAAGACGAATATCATTGAATAATCACCAAGTTGTTGGATAGCTAGTATTGAATAATAAATAATTATCAAGATGTTGGATAATAAGTTTTGAATAATCATCAAGTTGTTGGATGAATAGCATTGAAAAATCATCCAGATGTTGGATAGCTAGCATTGAATAATCATCCAGATGAATAGCATTGAATAATCTTCAAGATGTTGGATAGCTAGCATTGAATAATCATCAAGATGTTGGATAACTAGTATTGAAGAACTATCCAGATATTGGATAGCTAGTATTGAATAATTATCAAGATGTTGGACAACTAGTTTTTATATTATCATCCAGATGCTGAATAACTAGCATTGAATAATTATCCAGATGTTGGATAACTTGTTTTGTATAATTAATAATTGATAATTATCAAGATCTTAGATTATTAGATAGAATAATCATCCAGTTGTTGGATAGCTAGCATTAAATAATCTTTCAGTTGTTGGATAGCTAGCATTGAATAATTATCCAGATGTTGGATAGCTAGCATTGAATAATATCCAGATGAATAGCATTAAAAAATCATCCAGAGGAATAGCATTGAAAAATCATTCAGATGAATAGCATTGAAAAATCATCCAGATGAATAGCATTGAAAAATCATCCAGATGTTTGATAGCTAGCCTTGAATAATCATCCAGATGAACAGCATTGAAAAATCATCCAGGTGTTGGATAGATAGTATTGAATAATCATCCAGATGTTGGATAGCTAACATTGAAAAATCATCCAGATGTTTGATAGCTAGTATTGAATAATCATCCAGATGAATAGCATTGAAAAATCATCCAGATGTTGGATGGCTAGCATTGAATAGTCATCCAGATATTGGATAGCTAACATTGAATAATCATCCAGATAACTAGTATTAAAAAATCATCCAGATGTTGGATAGCTAGCATTGAATAATCATCCAGATGTTGGATAGCTAGTATTGAATAATCATTCAGATGTTGGATAGCTAGTATTGAATAATCATCCAGATGTTGGATAGCTAGTATTGAATAATTAATAATTATCAAGATGTTGAATAATAAGTTTTGAATAATCATCAAGTTGTTGGATGAAAAGCATTGAATAATCATCCAGATGTTGAATAACTAATACTGAATAATCAACCAGATATTGGATAGCTAGCATTGAATAATTATCAAGATGTTGGATAGCTAGTATTGAAAAATTATCCAGATTTAGATAGCTAACATTGTATGATCATCCAGATGTTGGATAGCTAGCATTGAATAATCATCCAGAAGTAAGATTTGATTTATCATCCAGATGTTGGATAGCTAGTATTGAATAATCATCCAGATGTTGGATAGCTAGTATTGAATGATCATCCAGATGTTGGATAGCTAGTATTGAATAATTAATAATTATCAAGATGTTGAATAATAAGTTTTGAATAATCATCAAGTTGTTGGATGAAAAGCATTGAATAATCATCCAGATGTTGAATAACTAATACTGAATAATCAACCAGATATTGGATAGCTAGCATTGAATAATTATCAAGATGTTGGATAGCTAGTATTGAAAAATCATCCAGATTTAGATAGCTAACATTGTATGATCATCCAGATGTTGGATAGCTAACATTGAATAATCATCCAGAAGTAAGATTTGAATAATCATCCAGATGTTGGATAGCTAGTATTGAATAATCTTCCAGTTGTTGGATAGCTAGTATTGGATAATTCATAATTATCAAGATGTTGGATAATAAGTTTTGAATAATCATCAAGTTGTTGGATGAATTGCATTGATTAATCATCCAGATGTTGAATAACTAATACTGAAAAATCATCCAGATGTTGGGTAGCTAGCATTGAATAATTATCAAGATGTTGGATAGCTAGTATAGAAAAATCATCCAGTTGTCGGATCAATAGCATTGAAAAATCATCCAGATTTTGGATAGCTAGTATTGAATAATCATCCAGATGTTGAATAACTAGCATTTAATATTCATCCAGATGTTTAATAACTATCCAGATATTGGATAACTAGTATTGAAGAACTATCTAAATGTTGGATAGCTAGTATTGAATAATTATCAAGATGTTGGACAACCAGTTTTGAATAATCATCCAGTTGTTGGATAGCTAGCATTGAATAATCATCCAGATGAATAGCATTGAAAAATCATCCAAATGTTGGATAGTTAGCATTGATTAAACATACAGATGTTCGGATAGCTAGCTAGTATTGAACAATCATCAAGTTGTAAGAATTGAATAATCATCCAGATGTTGGATAACTAGTATTGAATAATCATCCAGATGTTGGATAGTAGCTAGTATTGAATAATCATCAAGTTGTTGGATAGCTAGCATTGAATAATCATACAGATGTAAGAATTGAATCATCATCTAGATGTTGAATAGCTAGTTTTGAATTATCATCAAGTTGTTGGATGCATAGCATTGAAAAAAACATACAGATGTTGAATAACTAATACTAAATAATCATCCAGATGTTGGATAGCTAGCATTGAATAATTATCTAGATGTTGGATAGCTAGTATTGAATGATTGTCCAGATGTTAGATAACTATTCCTGAATAATCATCTAGATGTTGGATAGCTAGTATTTGATAATTATTAAGATTTTGGATAGCCAGTATTGAAAAATAATCAAAATTTTGGATAGCTAGCATTGTATAATCATCCAGATGTTGGATAGCTAGTATTGAATGATTGTCCAGATGTTATATAGATGTTGGATAGATAGTATTGAATGATTGTCCAGATGTTAGATAAATATTCCTGAATAATCATCTAGATGTTGGAAAGCTAGTATTTAATAATTATTAAGATTTCGGATAGCTAGTATTGAAAAATCGTCAATATTTTGGATAGCTAGCATTGTATAATCATCCAGATGTTGGATAGCACGTATTTAATAATTATCGAAATGTTGGATAGCTAGCATTGAATAATTGTCCAATTGTTGGATAACAAACATTGAATAGTTATCCAGATGTTGGATAGTTAGCTTTGAATAATCATCCAGATGTTGGATAGATAGCATTGAAAAATCATCCAGATATTGAATAGCTAGTATTGAACAATCATCCACATGTTGGATAGGTTATATTGAGTAATCATCCAGATGTTGGATAATAAGCATTGAATAATCATCCAGATGTTGGATGGCTAGCATGAGCAATTATCCAGATGTCGGATAGCTAATACTGAATAATTATTCAGATGTTGGATAAGTAGCATTAAATTATCATCCAGATATTGAATAGCTAGCATTGAATAATTGTCCAATTGTTGGATAACAAACATTGAATAGTTATCCAGATGTTGGATAGTTAGCTTTGAATAATCATCCAGATGTTGGATAGCTAGCATTGAAAAATCATCCAGATATTGAATAGCTAGTATTGAACAATCATCCACATGTTGGATAGGTTATATTGAGTAATCATCCAGATGTTGGATAATAAGCATTGAATAATCATCCAGATGTTGGATGGCTAGCATGAGCAATTATCCAGATGTCGGATAGCTAATACTGAATAATTATTCAGATGTTGGATAAGTAGCATTAAATTATCATCCAGATATTGAATAGCTAGCATTGAATAATCATCCAGATTTTGGATAGCTTGTTTTGAATAATCATCCAGATGTTGGATAACTAGCATTTAGTAATCATCCAGGTTCTACAAAAACTAGCATTGGATATTCATCCAGACGTTGGAAAACTAACATTGAATAATTGTCCAGATTATGGATAGCTAGTATTGATTAATCATCCAGATGTTGGATAGCTAGTATTGAATAATCATCCAGATGTTGGATAGCTAGTATTGAATAATTATCCAGATGTTGTATAGCTAGTATTGAATCATCCAGATGTTAGATAATGAGCATTGAATAATTATCCAGATGTTAGATAAATAATTTTGAATAATCAGCCAGATGTTGGAAAGCTAGCATTGAATAATCAGCCAGATATTAGTGACTAGTATTTCAGAAGTATGTTGATGTTGGTAATCATTGTATAACTTGGTGTTGAATAACTATCAAGATGTTGTAGTGAGATCAAATAGAAATTTGAGAATGAATGTGTATTGTTTTATCCTGCATTTTAAAATCGAAGCTAAATGTTCTGGTTTTTCCTTTCCTAATCATTCAACCAAAATTAATTTGACACAGATTGCCAAAAAGGGACACCAAAATTAACTGTCATTTACGAGGCTTTTTATAGCTGACTATGCCAGATGGGTTTTTTTCATTGTGAAAGAAGGGTCACCTACAGTTGTTATTTTTGTGAATTTTTGGTCTCATGTGGAGAGTTGTCTCATTGGAAATCATATCATATCTTCTTATTTTCATATGTATGTACTGGTGATTGTTTAGTAAAATGGTAAATTCTGGATAAAAAATAAAGATTATAAAGGGTTACTGGATAATATCTTTGGGACATACATAAATAATAAAAGTTAGCATAACCAGATGATTATTTTATTTGAATGCAATTAAAAAAAATGCTTTTATAATTATACATGTAACAGAAAACTGCATAGGTTTTTTTTATCACCCTTACAGCTTTTCTGAAATGATACTCATGAGAAAAACAATGTGGAAGATAGGAAATACATACGGATTGAACATTCTCCTTGTATCAACAATTTGAGATTCTCATATAAACTAATCTAAAATAAAACACATGATTTTCTATTATAAAAATGATGCATAGTAATGAGAAATGTTTTCTTGTTTTTGGCAGTATCCTGTTAAAAAAGAGATTATGATGCTGACTTTATCATTCAACTAGGTCCGAGACCACAATTATTTCGTAGTGCATTTCTTTTAGACAATAAATGCAAATTAAAAAAAATCCCATCTGCACTTTCTCAATAAAATTTTTACAGTGTGTTGTACTACTTTTGGGACAAATTATATCAAAATTATAGATAACTTCATTGGCTCTAACTCAAAATATGGACAATTTAATGTTAAGGGGGTCTTGAAATCTTTTGACAGCTTCCGAAGTGCTAATTTTTAACCTTTTTCAACTGGACCAAATCACTACTTTACTTTAAAATTCATGACCCAAATTATTTGACAGTGTCATTTCATCCCTTGACTTGCTATTTTGAGGCATAAAACATGGAGAAATACATTTGAAAGGGGTATACAAAAAATTGGCAAGTAACACACTGTCCACACTAGGGACTACATTCGTGGACACAAAAATCAAGGGACGACAATTGTGGTCTCGGACCAAATCCAAATGCAATTAAAGAAAAATTAAGCATACAATACAGAATATTTTTAGCCACTACATATTTATTTTTAAAACTACTATAGGCTGTGTAAGGCAAAACATAAAATAAAATGGTCCCAAAAATTAAATGTATATAATACATAAAAAAAAATATGTACTCAACTAAAATACATTACCAACAAACAAAAAAACTTCTTTTCACACAAACCAATCTGTAATATATGTATCTAAAACTACATTATGAGGTTTTAGAAATATCAACAAAATAAAAATGCCAGTACAAAGTCAAGAACCAAGTCAGTGGTTGTCTTTTGCCATACTGTGTGCGACATATAAGCAACGAGGAGCAAGTGCGGAGATTTAATTTTAATTAGAATGTGGAATTTATATATTTTAGTGGGTAACAATTATCATGGATTGAGGAAAAATGTTACTTTTGTGTATAATTGATTTTATGGTTATGGAAAATTTTCTTTCCAAACCTGTAGAAATTAAAACTTTGCTGAACATTTGAAATTGTGGTTAAACAAAAACCACAAAATCCACAAAAAAAGGAATATAAATGAATCCATAGTTTCTTGATATTTTTGTCACTTGATAAATTGGGATGCTGTTGACATATCTTTGAAAATCTCTATAAAATTTATTCACAAATTTATTGTCCTCTAGATGTATATGTTTTTTTTTTGTCATTGGGTTGCTGTATCATTGATACAAAAACTCATCTCCATTTTTCATAATAAAGTGTTATGAGACTTTTCATTAGCAACTGTTAATTTCTAGTTATATTTGAAATATTTCTATTAAATTAAAAAAATCACAGTATTCAGCAATTTTTAACACTTGTTATCAACAATTGAAATCAAGCTATGTTAATATAACAATACAAAATGCTACTTTTGGAATCCATTTCATTCTCAGAGACTTTTACACTCTTTAAGTATTTCAAGTAATAAATATAGATTCTACCACTGCATCGAGTGTAATACGATATTTATCCACTCGAGACAGTTAAATATCATATTACACGAGATTTGGTGGTGGAATCTGTTATTCTTATGATTTTCAAACAATATGCAGGCAAACTTATTCCTTCTTTGCGACTGATCTGCATTAAGATGTGTTCTTTCTATGTGACGTCATCAGATATGGTTGCCTTTTTTCATGCTGTCACAATAGGAAATTCAGAGGAAAACAAGAAAATTTGACGTCATAATCGGATTTTAACCAATGAAGAACTGAGATCAAACAACCACACGTTGATTAAATTTTTTTAAACAATGGGTGAAGAAAGGGATAAATTGACGAAGAATTAGAGAAACAAATATATAAACAAGACTAAATACTCAACAAACTTTTAATGAGCCAGTTTATTGACCCAATTCATACTGTCAAACCAAAACCACATTAAATGAGGTCAAATACATGGATGAAAACCAATTACTGTAAATTTAGAAATTATTGAGTGCATTTATTATTGCGATTTTGTCATTTTAGACTAAATTGCAAGTTTAAATTTTGCTATATTTAGCAAAATCCGCATTAATTCATAAAGAAATTTAAAAATCGCAATAATTTCTGAATTCACAGTTAATAATTATGAAAGATTCAGACCTTTAAATGTATCAACTTATCTCAGAGAAGAAGTGTTGTGGTGGGAATCTTATAGACAAATGTTAAACATTGATGAGGCAGATAGCCAAGAAACACAGCAACGGTCAGTACTTTGAGACTACCATGAAGTAACACCCAAAGAACATTTACAAATGGCAAGGGACAAGCTAAAAATAATCTAAAGTTAATGTTTGTTGTACCAATTATATATTCATTTTTTGATTTAATTTATAATATTATATATATAATTATATATATCAACAGTTTAATAATATAGTTACATAGTACATTCAATTGTGGTATTGAAATTCACATAATATAAAATAATGACTTTACAATTCAATAAATGCTGCACACTTGTAAAACTATAAATTGTGATGTCTTTCAGTCACTAGATGCCAATTTTCTGGGGCTTGTAAGTTTTTCAAAGTAAATTTTTTTCAGATACAAATATAAATAAATACACAAAAATAAATAAAAACTTCTCGGCTGTCCATAAAAATTACATCCAGGTAAAATGAACTAGCAACTGCAAGACTAGTACCAATGACCAACATAAAAAACATACAGGACTAGACAAAAATCAGCTGCTAACAAATAACTTGACAGTGCAAGTTATCAACATTTTGATAAACAAAAAAGGTACAATTGACAAACTATATATTACTTCAATATAAGTTCGAAATGGTTGATTAAATTTTTAAACAAGATAAATTTCAAAAAGTTTTTATGGAATCTTTCAATGAGGTGACTACATGAAAATCAATTAAAAAAATAAATTTACCACTAAAATTGATCCAACTCACAAACAATACTAGCTGTTAGATTTTTTGTGAAATGCAGATCAGATTTCTTGGCCTTTATTTTATTTATAAGTAGTGAGTAATCATATTCAGATTTCAAGGAGATAGTATCTGTGTTCTGCTTTGACATTTAAAATATCAATATAGCCAAAATATATCTCTATGTCAATGTGATTGTCATATAAACTAGATCTTAGGCTAGGAAACATGGTGTGGGAAGATAAACCAGATTTAACATTTTCCTAAAAAAAATTGCAGTAATATAAACTGATTTTCCTTATTGATTAACTAATTGGAAAATCTCTTATGAAAAGTTTATCAATGCTAAACTAAACATCAAGTAAATGTGTTTTAAATTTCTCTCATTTTATTGGTTTACTACTGTGAATCTTTTTTTCTTTTGATTGACTAAATAATCAACTGACGTGTAGAAATAATAACAAATATCAAATATTTACATACAAATTTTCGATTTAGTTGCATAAAATCCAATACATGTATTCCTGAGGTAACATAAAATGGATGTAAAGATTAATTGAAATATACTGAATAGTTAAATGATTTACATTTTGTATTGATTATATTTCCTATACATAAAAGATGTACCGTAGCCCAAGTATATATTTGTTTTGAAAATATTCTTGTATCAAAAAATATTTAATGTGAGAATAAGATAAAGTCATTTATACTTGTTATTTTTCTATTTCCATTTTAATATTCTTCATAGACTCTAATAAAACTCCTTAAAACTTCTTGTAACAAACATCATCAGAGAAATGCCAACTCCCAAATTTGATATATTTTATAAAATTCACTTCATAATGATTAAAGTTGATGTAACCCAAACTACTTAAAATCAAAACTTTAACCTGCTACAGGACAAATGTACAAACTGGAAAACATAATGTCCTTTGGTTTTGTAACCAGGGCATAAAATGTAAGGCTATGCAAGAAAATATATGATCCATCTCATTTGGTTTAATTTAGGAGTAGCTTAAAATGTACTTTTATGTTCTTCAAGTTTTTGCAAAGAGAAAAGAAAAATATTATGCATTAAATATGGACATTAGGTATTTAAAAAAACTAGACCCTAATCAAAATTCACTGAAATCATTGGTAAAATTTAATTTTACAAGAAACCACAGTGATAAAAGAGTAAGGACGGAAAATGAAAACAATCTTGTACATGTACCATTATATGACAGTAACAAATTGCAGTTGTGTTAAAACAAAATGATCATAAAATACTGCAAAACTTCTTTTCAGGCACTAAGTTTGCTTAACAATACATAATATAATTATATAACACACTACTGTACATCAAATAAGAAAAAAAAATGGCATGATGGCTTCACAAAAGGTAAAAGTTTGTACTACAGCCTATGAATCCATCATGGACTCTTGTTTTAAATTCTTTAATAACACACTGTCAATGGTTTCAATAGGTCAAGGTGGTTTCATAAATCTAAATGGTGGACACAGATCAATGTCTCCTTCAATAAAATGGAATGACTAAAATGAGTTGTCTTTTAAGTACTACATCCATGCTAGTATCAAAGACTTCACTGTTTTGGAAAGAAATAAAGTTCTTTTGTTAACATTGAAGTTATACATGGGATCTGTTTCTTCCTGCTCATGTATGGATTGGACGTGTTTGACTGGAATTTGTAGGCTACAAGTTTGTTGACTCTTGTCAGGATACGGACCAGATCTAACTGATTACCATACTTCTCTAAAACAGTTGAAAGAGCCTGAACAAACCAAGACCCATCTATGGAATTTCTCCATGCATAGTAACCTGAAACATTAAAAAGTCTTCTTAAGATATTAAACATAATTGGTTCTTTTCTTTAAGTTATTTACTACTTTATATTAACAATATGTTTTGAGCTGTCTACCTGGTATTGCTTTTATTTTATTATAGATTAATTTAGTTTGGTTTTAATTTGCTTCAGGGCACTTGGTTTTAAGTGTTTAGCAAATTTTTATTTCCAGTCTAATAGTTTTCTGTTATTTTTTTAATTATCTCCCCTTTCTGTTAAAAAACCCTCTGTGAACATATAACTATTGATTTGTAGAAAACATATCAAAATTCACTTTACTTTTATGAACATTAAACTATTACTTTGCAAACTAAATCTTAAAGCTACTGATTTTTGTATACATTTAAAATACATTCTAAAAGCTGACTGATATACTAAACACAAACTCATTTAAATTTACTAAAATTTTAAAATAAAAAAAAATGTAGTTCCTTTCTATACACCTGTTAACAGGAATTCCACTCAGCTAGGCTTTATTAATTTATATTTAAGTTAAAGTGTGAGACTAAATTATAAATTTATGGTCCCATGGCTTAAGACCTAAAATGAACTTTTTTTGTTACTTGCTGTCTGAGATAAAGATGTTTCAAAATCATGCATTTCACTTACCAGGGACAACTGAATAAGCCACTAAGAAGTCAGCTTCAGCTGGTATTTTATGAGTAGATATTTGACGATCTACATCCATTTCTCCTTTGGCATCTGCTACATTCATTTCTACACCTTCATCAAACTCTGTTCCTCTGCAGGCCTAAAATATAAAAATCAAAATGAACTAGCCTAAATTGGTATAAATTTATTCATAATTCATTGATTACTCCTACATACTTTCATCATATACATAGAATGAAATTCAAAACAGTGTGGCTGTGGCCATTGATTGACACATTACATTCATCCATTGACTGGGACAATTTAGGTGAACGTTTGTATGTAACGACACTGCTCACTATGTACTTTTTAAAGACACTTAAACTATGGGGTCACCAAAGGTTCTCAACACCTTAATAAAGTAATTCGAAAAATTAATCAGAAATAACACGATGTTTTGATTTATATCAATTATATAAATCAAAACATAAAGGTTATTCCTGATTAATTTTTCGAATTATTTTATAATTAAAGGCGTTAAGAAACCTTTGGTGACCCCACAGTTTAAATGTCTATCGTAGGAACGTCACGAACAGTGGTCGTTACAGACAAAAGTTCACGTAAATTGTCCCAGTCAATGGATGAATTTAATGTGTCAATCAATGGCCACAGCCACACTGTTTTGAATTTCATTCTATAAAGCAATTGATAAACATCCTATATTACTGCTTAGGGAATATTAGATCCTGTTGTAATGGGAATATACTCTCATACTGGCTGAAATTGACACTTTTGAGATAGTTAATTAGTCTTGGTACTAGCCAGATTTAAACTATACATATTAACTGTATATTTTATGTTTATGAATGATGTACAAATACAAAGAACGTTGACCTTAGATGTATTTTGCTGTTCTACTTAGGCCCTTTTGTTTTTAATGCTTTTTATGTTATAAATATTTCACACGTAAAAAAGTCTTGAACATTTTAATACATGTTTTACTAACATGACTAAAGATCAATTTTAATCAAAAGAATTTTCATTAAAAAGGTTAGTAGTTTTGAGTGTAACTAATGAAGATTGATGACTGATATTCTGACAGAAAAAAAAAAAACTTTCCAGGGAATGTAGGGCACAACCTTATCAAATTTCATTACTTACTATCTAATAATAATTATTTTACCTGAATGAAGAATATTTTTGGCTTCCCTGCCAGAGTTTCACAAAGGTTGCCTTTGAAAGGTTCCAGTAATTTTTTAATCTCTACTTTTCCATTTTTACCATACACTATACCCTCTTCTCCATGACTGAGAATGGCACATGCAAAACAATCATTCTCACTGTGGTCCATATAGGCATCTACAAATAAAGTCATGATGTATAAAGAAGACTGTAAGAAGAGTTTTAATCAAATTAATTTTAGTATGAGACTTTTATCCTTTCCTTTTTTACCCAACACACAAAAAACATGTCTGAAATACCAAAATGAATTTTAATATGCAGTATACTTATTAAATGACTTATATGTAAAACTAATGATAATATCAAAATAACAGCTGTGGAACAACTGCTTCTGATTTATTTAGACCTAGTATACTCCAAAATCTGGATGAAAATTACAAAGAAGTCTAGGTTGTGTCTCACGTTTTCAAGACCTGATTATTGTCAATATTTGATACTTACATTTCTTCATTATTTGCATCATTTCTTCTGTTGTTACATCATCTTCTAGTTCAACGTCAAATCCTAACTCTGCAAATCTATTGGCTAAAGCTGAAGCATCAACATCAGTCCCATTACGTGCTCCTAGGCCGACCCCCTGGTCAAAGGTCTTGTTGTTAATGATTACAGCAAATCCTCTGTTCTTACGATTCATTGGATAAATGTCTGCTTCAAATTCTTCTCTTGACATATGAATGTTCACTGGCCTATATAAGTATAGTACAAAGCTTGAAAGCAAACAGATAGTATAAATGCCTTTCACAGTTCTACTGACTTACCAATGAATTTTTGTTTCAACATTGGAAAGAATTTTCTTTTGGAATCGTATATTCTAATGGCACTATAGTATAATTTTATGATGGTTTTTCTTTGGTTGTTTTGAAGCTTTTGCACACATTGAACAGAATTAATGGTTGAAGTGTTGTTACTTTATGTAGTAATAGAGCAAAAAAAAAAATGTTATATACATTTGTTCATGGTATACAGAAATGAAACAGCAGTAAATGCACTTAAATAATGAAAGACATCTAGAGTTCAACATATGATTGTCAAGTGCCTTGCTGTACAGTATGTCCAATTCTGAATCACCCTGAGTTGAAAGTCTTTAATTAAACATGTTTATCACACAATGAAAAAGTACTGTTTATATGTATTTAAGAAATCCTGAATTTTACATTTAAGCATGTTAAGTTTCTAATGGCTTAATCTACTGTATTATTTAAACCTACACAGATTTCTTCCCAAAACTAAATGGAAATGTATCCACTGTATCTTCCATATTCTTTGCATCGGTTGTGTCATTTTTGTCAGCTAAAAAAATTTAAATCATATAATAAAATGTTAACATGTACATGTTGTACCACCTAATAAATTTACATACGCGTTAAGGCAAATTTCAAAGTTTTCTGTGACTTTAAAATTGAGAAAGGAAATGGGGAATGTATCAAAGCGACTTGTCTGTTTGTGTATTCTTATTCATCTTTGCCATATTTTCCAATCCTTGCAATCGATACACAACTAAGTTTCTTAGTCTATTATTGTCAATTGTTATTGTTTTCAAATCAAAGATAATTGTTAAAGTAACCATTTACAGGCAAACTGTGTCAGGACATGTCTTTGGTCTTCATGAAAAATCCAATAGGTTTCAGGGACCAAAAAGGGTCCCATCCTTTGTTCAAAGATCTTCTCAAATATCTACTGAACTGACTGATATCACATTTCCCAGTTACTGTTCATCAGGTTATTCAATTTGTTCTGATGAAAAGACTATTTTTGCATTTTTCAGAAAAGATAATTAAATTCATCGGAGAGATTCAGGTTCCCACTATACTCCAATTCATGTCTTATTATTCAATTGATATGCAATACATCTGTTGTAATATCCAATATTGATGATGATCATACCAAATATATACATTCATGTATAAGCAAATATAATATGTTATTTTATATCCATTGAAGACTCTGCTTCATGCAGGCAGATAGATGGCTGAAGCAAAATATCTGTGTATTAGACAGCTTTAAAACTGTTTACAGGCAGTTAAAAATCACACCCTGATGTTAATCTCTGCATCAAATGAATCAGGATCGTACTTTATCATATGTTTACAGGTAAGTTTTTATGATCAACCATCCAAATAAGCCAAAAGCAACAAGTTAAAAAAATACTTCATCATTGTTCATAAAAACTAGTAAATGTATTATTTCATATTGTTTAATTTTTACTACAATGATAGATTAAGGAAAAAAGATCTTCTAGGTTTGATTTTTATCCAAAAAAACAACAATACACTTATAAAAGAGGGACGAAAGATACCAGTGAAACTCATAAATCGAAAATAAACTGACAACGTCATGGGTAAAAATGAAAAAGACAAACAGACAAACAAAAGTACACATATCCGATATCATCTGTGAAACGGTTATTCCATATAACGGTCAACCAACTGGTGCTGGCGTCTGTAAAGTTATAAGAGATAAGTCACTTCCTTATTTTATGCCTCACTCATCATGATGATGTACCTTAGTTTTTTTTCTACGTCTTTACTTGTTAAAGATATGAAACAAGGGAAAAATATTAAACTATTTTATATGCAAGTAAGTAATCTAGCTATACAAAAAGTATAACCATGATAACCAGGGACATATTTACAAAAAAAAAATGTATCATAATTATGGAAATTAGTATGGCGTTCATTATCACTGGACTAGTATATATTTGTTTAGGGGCCAGCTGAAGGACGCCTCCGGGTGCGGGAATTTCTCGCTACATTGAAGACCTGTTGGTGACCCTCTGCTGTTGTTTTTTATTTGGTCGGGTTGTTGTCTCTTTGACACATTCCCCATTTCCATTCTCAATTTTATGACAATATAATTAAGTCCCAGTGAATATGTATCAAGTATGATTTTAAGAATCACTTTCAGAATGTTTCATTGTATGTATTCTACTCATTTCGCTTCTATGTTATTTGTAAATTTGTAAATTTATGTGTATTTGTCGCTTCTATTACACAGGAAATCTGCGTCTAAGTGTATTTTGAAAAAACGGTTAAACAGATCATGTTCTAAATGAAGTTCAATAAAGCCATTGGCATTTTTTTTTTTTTATGGTTTATCCCTGAGACTAGCAGTCTCAGTTTATCCTTACATTTCTATTGAATTTAACTTAACAAGTAAAGAGGGGGGAGTGGGGATCAGTGCTGAATACAACATATAATTGATGGTATATATAAATGATTACTCCAGTTTGGAAGAAAGTAAATGGCAAGATACCTAGTCTTTAAATATCATGAAAAAATGACTTCAAATAATGACAAGGCATAAATAATCCAAATTGAGATAATGTTTCCCCAACAAAGGACAGTGCCAGTGCCAGTGGACAGATATTTATAACCTTACTTTCAGTTTGTGTTCCTTCCATATCAATACTGTTTAATAAATGTAGATCTGAACGGTAATGTTATATAAAATGAAAACCATGTGCAATACTCACCCATTTCAAATATTTTGTTTATGTTTCACTGTGATTCATGAATCAGCTTACAGAATAGTTATTTTTAGAATTCAACTTTCACAATGGTTATTTCCCCTTTGATTCTAATGATTGATTTACCACTAAAAATAACTGGTCGTGTGAGATAACATGATAACTTTAAATATACGGTCTAGATTGGAACAAAAGGTTGTCGTTATAACATGCTTTTAGAAATGATTTGCTTATAAAATAAACAAAACCATTTTCTGATTCATTCCGAACTTGGTTTGCTTTTACTTACACTCAATGATTTCCTGTCAAAAGTTACCAAAGTTCCTTGATTTGAATATTTTTGTTATAGTGAGTAGGCACTGTACCCTGCACCTCTTGCATCGATTTTTACAGAAAATGAGAACCTATGATAATTTTATAAGGCATGATATAAATCTAACATCTTTATTCCCAATTAAAGGGCCCATATAAAGCATATATCAATCAACACAATCACAAAGTTCAATAATGTCAAAATCCACACAAACAACACATGCAAGCTAACATACCTACTTAGTACTGATTGACTTTTTGTTAATAATTAAAATATGATTAAGAACAAATATGGAAACATGATTAAAAAAATATATACATTATGGGAGAGAGCCAGTACAAAGAGGATTGACTCCATTTGTTTATCTTAAATTATCTCACACCAAACAGCAAGCTATAAAAGGGCCCCAAAAATGACAAGTGTAAAACCAATCAAACGGGAAAGCCAACGATCTAATCTATATAAAAAACAAAAAAACAAGAAACACTTTAATATGAACCACATCTACAAACGACAACTACTGAACAGATTCCTGACAAATGCAGTGTATATCTTAGACAGTTCATGGCAAAATACTAAATGAAAAGACACTAAATAAAAAACTAAAAACTGAGCTGAACAAACCCTTTGCAACCTGGGAGTGACCTATGGTACTCTTTGAAAAAGGGTAAGCATATCCTGTTTCACATTTGGCACATGATACATTTTTTAAAGATGTGTTATACATGTAGTTAGACATAAATGAAATACATAATAAAAATAAATAATCTAATGTATTGTAAGTTAGTACCAAGCAGTACAATGTAGTTTAGTAAAGATTCCAATTGTTTTTTCAGCACACCCATGACCTAATTAAACAGTACTTACTTTGAACAGATTGGCAAGGCCGTAGCTACCCTTGAGGCAAGTGAGGCATTTGCCTCACTAAAATTTCGACACTGATTTTTTTTTTATACATATTTATAAATATAATAGTCATTTGTTGTTCTGTCTCAACCTTAATTTCTATAACTTGTCATCATTCCTTTTAAACTATTCTTCCTGGATATAACTCAGCATCTCAACGGGTGATGTTTCTCGATTACATTAACCTAGTAACGATAATCATCATTGATCTTTAGTTAAAAACAGGCACTTGCAGAAAAAGGAAAAGCGACACTGAAGGTAAAGAAGGAATAACACTAGTAAACTATTTTTTTTTAACAGAGTCTGAGTATTGCATATAACTTCATTAGAACAATAAAAAAAACGATAAGTAGACTGACAAATAAAGTACTGGTCTTGGGAAGGGGGCAATCCTGTCTGCGTATTTATTTCTCCGTTTCACCAACTTTTAACAAATCAAGTACTGGGCATCGCAAGGGGGCAGTCCTGTCTGCGTATTCATTTCACGAACTTTAAACTTTCTCTTTACAGATAAATGAAATATAAATAATATGAAACATGAATGCATGGATTAGTTTTTATCCATGTTTCTTTAACCTTAAAAATTGTAAGACTATCCCATATTCCAATTTAATATTATTGAGGAATGGTAGAACCTTTAACACAGGATTTTTTCTTTACTTATTTGGAACTACGGAATTTTGTTTCTTTATATTCGGAATCGGACACCCCCAAACCATAACCCCTAAATTTATAGATTCTGGAACTAAAATACCACCAACTATTTCAAGATATAATTTGAAATTACGGAACTACATGTACAATCGTCAAAAACTCCATTCCAATTGCCCTTTACCCATTTAGACTTATTCTATAGATAGAATCATATGCATGTATCTTATCTCATTCTATCCCTAGTTTGTCTACTCTTTGTCAGCATAAAAGTGAGTTTAATATTTTGTAACTGCGACTGTATGATGGTGCTTACAGGAAAGCTTAATTCCCTTTTGCAAACAAAACTGTTACTACCGATGCTGCTACCGAATTGCTGATGGAGAAGGCAATGATCATTGTGTTGATAATGATGTGCTACCTTTAGAAACACAGACTGCCATGAAACAACTGAAAACTTGGAAAAGAGCATGCATGAGTGGCGTGAGATTGTGCAGTCTTGCCATGCTCCATGTTCATCGCGATAAGGATATCAGCAGACCAAATTATGATTCTGAAATGATTTGACTGAACCGGCCCTAGAAAAATTTGGAAAACTCTACTGAATCGATTTTTTTTTCTATGTTCTGGCAGCAGACTCAAATCAGTGATATTTGGATGATTATCTTACATATAAATTTGAATAAAGTTGTTAAAAATTTGGTGTTAATAAAAGCCTTAAAAAATGAAAAATTTATATAAAAAGTGTCCAAATTCAAAACATTATCAAACCCTCTAAAAATGCCTAGAATGCAGGATTTTGCACCATTCATTTCATACCCTCCAAAAAAAAAATTCTAAAATATGTTCCCTAGCTACGGCCTTTGATTGGAATAGTTTCTCTGTAGCTGGCTTTGAAGTGTAACATCACATAATTCCCCTTATTAAGCTACAGGGTAAGAGACACATATAAAGGATTACAACTTAGTATTAATATAAAATAAGACCACTGTCAACATAAGACTAACAGAACAAGAAACGGAACAGAACTATTTAGTACTGTCATGCATGTGCAGGGTTTTTCAATTTTATATTATCAATTTGATCTATTCTTACATTTGCAAAATAGCTCTTACCAAAGAGTGTTTCCTTGTGCTTTAGACACTAGTCTTATATTATTTTCAATTTAGAATCCCACACATGCTGCAGCTGTACATTTTTCCCCCTTGTGTTGCAGAATATTCATTTTCATCTAAAGAAAATCTCCATTACTGGGAAGTTACTAAACAACAGTGCACCAAATATGTAAGTTTATGTTATAAGTATTTTTATGGCCTTGGACTCTTTTCAATCAAAAGTAATGAAATGTGCACCTATAGAATTACGTTGAGGTTTTGTTTATTATTAATCCATAATTTGCAAATAAAATATTTATTGGATATAATGTGAATAATCCAGAATATTTGTATGTTAATAAATATACACAGCTCTTACCTGACAGGTATATGTAGACCAGTTTTATTTTATATTCCTCAGGCCATCCCTAAATTATAACTGTTGAAATTATTTATTGGGTCATTCTTTATCTAGATCACAGTTTAATTTTTAGAATCTTTTTTTTTTTTTTTTTTTTTTAAAGTTTCAGATATTCTACAGAAATGTAAATTTTTCATAGAAAAAAATAGGATCTAAATGTGTTTTTTGAAAAAAATAAAATATCAAGAATAGCCAGTTTAAAAAAAAATATCCTCGTTTCTTCTCTATTTTTTAAAACCATGATATCAAGGTTTCTTTTCTATGCTATCTTATCAAAGTGCTTTATTTTTAACTGAGGTGCTAATAAACTGTTCCAGATTTCATGAATATATATGTATATTAAAATAAAGGAGATGGAATTTATACTTTACTTTTTATGTTTTATGTATACACAAAAAAAAAAATCTAAACAAGTTTTTTTTTAAATAAAACAGTAATTTGCTGTTATTGTTTTAAATTTCTGTTGAAAATATTAACTTCATGAGAAAGGAAAAATATTATGTGGCTATTATCTTTTGTCACAAAATTACAAATTTGTGAAGTGTATAACTGCCTCCTTCCTGATAAAAATATATTCAACAAATTGTTGAGTTGTTTCCCTTTTTACAGGAAAATTTAAAAAAAACCCAGCAAATAGAAGATTAAGCCACCGAAAAGTTTTTAATGGCTCTTAAATTGATTACAAACCTCTTACATTGTGTCAAATATTTTAATTATGATGAATTAAAAAATGATCCCTGTGTTTTGTCAGATTTTAATCTGATCAAAACATTCTTTATTTTGGGTTTTATGGTTAAATGTCAGATTCCTTTGAATCAATTGAAATATTTTAAGAAAATTACTTGACAATTGATTTCTTTTTTATTAAAAGATACTGTCTATTTAGTATTAAAGATGAAAAAAAAGAGCCCACTTTCATCATGATTAAAATTGCATATTTTTGCATTTTTCGGTTCTATTCCCTCATTTTCTATGTACATTTTGAGATGTATATAATATGTAAAATATATGTGTACAATGAATCTTATTTATTACATACATATAATAGCCTTACACAGATTTTATTTTTCGTTTTAGTTTGATGAAATTCTATTCAAAAGTTTTGTCTATTATGTTGATTTCAATAATAAAGGTGTTTTGTAAATATAAATTTATTTGATAAAGAAAGGCTCGTATTGATGATGTCCCTTTAAGTTTGAAATCAGAATGAATACACATTGTTATGCATGGCGAAATTTCTATATACGAATGTATACTTGATTTACCCAAAGCAATTGAAAATAAATTTTGAATTCTATAGCAAATGATATGCATTTCTATAAAATATTGAAAAAAAATTGAATTATATGATGTATAGAAACCGAACAACAAATGAGGTAGTGAATAAAATGATGTCATCTTATTTTTATTGGTTGTAAATAAAATATTATTAGAAGTGAAACTGAAGACTTTTCTTATATAAGGTTAGTGAGCTGTTTTCTTTTATATTTCAGGGAAAGATGGTCTGAACTTGCCGCTGAAGATACATATTATACAATAGATAATAAATCATTTCATTGACTGATGACATTTACAGATAATAGATAAACTCAATAATGGTACCAGTGTTTTTATTGGAGTTCAGTATTTTTGTGATTTTACTTTTTATAAGATATTGAGAATGTAATCTTTAGTTTTAAAGTTTTTTATTGTGATAGGTATAAATTATTCATGTACAATGTACATTGTATAGTGTTTTCCCTGAAAATTTAAGCAGCAAATTTATTTTAAAAAGTAGAAGACATGCATGTATTGTTAATGGAGTATTTCATAATAACATATTGATTTACAGAAAAGTAGAGGACTATAAGTTTGAAGGAAAAGACAATTTAGCCTGTTACTGCCTTTTAAAGAAAGAACTGAATAGGGGTGGATCCAGGATTTTGAAACGGGTGGCATAATTTCATAAAAGTGATTCCTGTGCTAGCAATTTATTTGCTAAAAAATCATATAAATTGTGGTAAGAATTTTTTGTCAATCAAGGAGGGAAAAAGGGGGTATGGTCGGCATATTCCCTTTACATCCTCTGGATCCACCTTTGATATTATGCCAAAAGTTTCTCAAAAGTGTCTAAAAAAGGTGGGTCATCAACATGACCTAAATTCTCTTTGTTTAAAAATATTAATTACTGTGACGATAAAAAAAAAAATGTAATTAAATTTAAAATAATGTCCATTATCCTTACAAGGTTTATAAATGCTGATTTTCAGCCTTTCTGAAAATCATTTGAACTTTTAAGCAATTAAGAAATTAGCAAATGGATAACTTTTCTTTCAGAGTAAGAATTTTATATGAAAAATTAGTACATTAAATTAAAATAGGATAAGTAAAATTTTTCAACTTATTTATTGTCTTTAACATAAAACATCTTTAAATCTCTTTTGATTCTTTCTTTGAAAAATCTTGTACTCTTTTGTAAATCTAAAAGTTGAAAATCAAATTTATCATGAAATGCAGAATTTTAAATTTATTTTACAAAAAAGCATGAATCTGAGAAAATCTATCAGAAAAGTTTTCAGTTGCATTTTCCAAAGTTTATAAAGCATAGATTCTCAACAACAGAAGAATTTCCTAAAATGTCAAAGTAAGCTCCTTGAATTCTCCAATAGACATTAACTAGACATTTATGCATGTACCAAAGTCACTGCAGCAACCATAATTCATTCACTTTTTAAAATGATAAAGAATTTTTGGCTGTCAGACAATATATTGCACAGATTGTTCTCTATATTTGACAATCTATGATTTGCTTTATTGTCAGACACTGATTTAAATACACAATAGCCATTCAATTAATTCACTTATCTGATTGGTCTATGATAAAAGGTTATAATACTATTTGAAGAATGGACAATACAGTTTGATAGAAAGTCTTCAACAAATACAACACTTTTAATTAGTTTCCATTACCCTTATGATATAAATCATTTCCCGTAAAGTCAGAAGAATGCCTGATTGATTCTGTTGTACTCTATCTACTGACAATCGTTTCACGTTTAAACTTCTATGTCATATCGGAACAGCATACAAAAGGTATGCTACATGATATACCACTCATTAATAAAGTTAAGTGCCAAGGACTTTTTTACCAAGCTATATTTGGATTTTACTGTTTTATCATGGTAGGTTTTTGTTTTTGTCAATATTTATTTTTACAAACATGAAACAAGACGGATCACATGAGTTATAACAATCTTTTCAAAAATCAAACCGTTATTTACTTGAAATACATAACCATGATAATACTTTTGAGAAAAATATTTGAAAAAAGATAAAAGATTTATAGTGAAATTGGAATGAGCATGTGTTCTACCATTGATTGAAATTTCAAGCTTATGTAAAGCTGTCTTCATGATAAACCAACCAGTAAAAAATTGCCTAGCCAGTTAAGTTCTCCGAAAAAAGAGTCTTCTCACTAGCCATATAAATTAAATTTTTCACAAGCTATATAAATTATATGAAACTTTTTGAAAATCAGATTTTGTTGTCTTGTAAATTAGTCACTGCAATTTTTAAAATGTACTCTTGAGATTTACCACTTTTGAATGAACTCAAATACCAATTTCCTACAAATTAATCTTATTACCCCGGTACTTATCTTTTGTTCTAGATCCAATTTGTTATTATGTGTATTGTATTTGTACAATTTTAATAAATGGTGTTGACACTAAATGACATTTGTGATAAAGTTGCAATTAATAAAATAAAGGAGCAAATAACATGGGAATCTAATGTCTTATTTAGATTTTTAAGGTGCATGCTAAATGTATTTTGATAAACTCCATATATAGAGATCAGGATTAAAATGGTGTATGTGATTAATATACACATTGCTGGATCCAGAGGGGGCTTTGATTCTGAGTTTGGAGATCCTCTTTCTTTGGAAGTTTTTTTTTCAAATAATATTATGTAAACCAAGCTTAATCACTCCTTCCTATTGAGGATAGAATACCTTATAAAATATCTGTCATATACATTCAAGATTTGCTGTTCTGCTTTGTATACAATTAAAGATGTATAAATATTTGCTGAAGAATATATTTAAACAGGGCCTAAAACAATAACCTAAACTGTTAAATACACTAATGCTGTTAGTCTTTATAGATAGATTTTATTACAATGAAGGTCATTATTATTGTACTAAGCTTTGTTTAGAACTCCAACGGTTGATTTTGTCAAGTACATAAAGATAAAAGGATTTACTTAATGATCTTGATGTGACATCTTGTCATGATTTGAGGAATTTCAAAGATAAAACAAAGTCAAGATTGATTATTGTATTAATAAATTTAAAGAGAAGTTTATCTTTTGAAAACAGGACCTTATAACATGCGACATGATTCATAATACATGTATTTTATGTTTAAGTATAATTGATTGGCATATTATGATGTAATAGACGAGCCTGTAATTCAGTAGTTGTTGTTTGTTGCTGTATATCAAATTTGTTTTTCATTTATTATTTTGTGCCTAAATCAAATCCTTAGTTTTTTATTGTTTGCATTGTTTTACATTTGTCATTTTTGGGTCTTTTATAGCTGATTATGCTGTTTGGATTTTACTCATTGTTGAAGTCTTTACAGTGACCTATAGTTGTTAATTTCTGTGTCATTTGGTCTTTTAGAGAGTTGTCTAAATTGCAATTGTACCACATCTTCTTATTTTTATAAGATTTGACCTAGAAAGAGAATGTACTTGTATCTTTCTGACAACATTATCTTATCTTCTTTGAAGGTTGTATATGGATTTGCTTGATGTTAATAGTGTGGTGATAGACCATAGTAGTGAAGAAGGGGTCATTGGGTGTATATATCATCTATCAAACCTGGTCCCTGCTCACAGTACTATCTTGTTCTATTCTTTTGATAGTGTAAGGTCAACTCAGTGTTTACTTGAATTCCCTATACAACAAATGTTGCTATTGTTAGGTTTTAATTAATGCATATAATGTTACTCACTCACTCAGGCTGCCAGTATTGCAATAATAAAAACTTGTATTCTGAATTGAATTCATATATCTGTATACAGATTTTCTTGAAATCGCAATAATCAATCATGCAGTTTTGTCTATTTAAAAAAAATTGCAATAGTAAATGCATGCAATTATTTCTGAATTTACAGTACATTTTCTTTTGTCTGTCCATAGGTATCCTGGATTGGTTTTTTAGAGGGGGGAGGGGGGAGTAATTTTTTTTAAATACATTTCTCAGTATATTAAGGTTGTATATCAGTGATATTTCACATTACAATCCTGGTTTATATTACACTACTAGTTCAGCTTCTAGAAGCTGATCTACATTTAATGATAGAATGATTTTTGAAATTTATTACTCACATTTACTTATGATACATACATGATATAAATATCCTCTTTTATGTGAACTGTCCATAACATATGAATATAATTCATTTTTCTGTAAAATGTATTATATATGTTTTTGTATGAATGATAATATAATGTTCATATACTTTTTGTCAACTCTTTAATCTTCCCTGGGAACTGAAAAAAAGCTCTTTCCATTTCATTTTCTTGTTTAAAAACAGAAATTTTTTGCATTCAGCATAGTACAGCATGATTTTCCCTTCTAAATTGCTATTGATCAAGGTAACATTGGTTGGCACAATGATAAATTTTGATGAAAATAAGGATCTACAGACACATAATCAATTGTATTGCTCAAGGGAGACAATCTTTTTCTATTTTTGCCCAAATTATCTCCCTTATACAACTTGATTCTATAGGATGTTTTTATTAAGAATTTTACTACTAGTATTCTGTAAGTGTAACCATACATTTGTTCTGCATATTATTTATAATAGTCTGAAAAGCTCTTATTCAAACAGGACTGTTGGAGCTTCAATTTGCTTGGGTTATGGTTTTAATCCTATTTCCTTTTATTCCAGAATTCTCCAAAAAAATATAAATGTCTCTATCAGTGATGGATGCATCAACATTACCAAGGGTCAATGACAAGGCCCTGGAATTTGAAGTTAATATTAAAGATGCACAATTTAATTTGGAAGGCAAATATTTCCTGAGATTGTCTGTACAAAGTTTACATACAAAGGACTACAGTAAGATTAAAATAAAAGAAAGTGGAGTTCCTTACTTTGAAAACAGATATGAAGGAGAGACAGACACTGTTGCACAGAAAGAATCAACAGCTATGGTCAAGTTTAAAGAAAAACAGTTTGTTTTTAGACTTCCAAAAGGTACATTTATTTTGAGAACTACACTTTGGTTGCTTATAAGCAGCATATGTCTTAATTATGTATAACAGAAAAATCATGATTAACAGTTAATTTACTTCCTAAGAATGAAATTAACTATTAGAACTAGAAGTTTCAGAATGTGGATTCATTTATATTCGTTGATACCAATTTTCATTATTTCAGGAAAAATTGTATTTTCATGGATACATGATTTCATGTATTTCAAAAGTATACTTACAAACCTAAAGAATTTTTACTTTGTCACATATAATTTCTGGTTTTTAGAAGTAAGAAACCCAGGAGAGTTTCAAACAGAAAGATTTTAAAAGCTGAACAAACTGCATCTTATACTCATCATGAATTTTAGATGAAAATGTAACTACTAAAAATCCAAGCTAAAACTAAGGTGTAGGTACATTTCGTACTTAAATTCAGTCATGGACGTGTGATGTCAGGGTTGTGTTCAAGTTTCTATGAAATTTATGAAAATTAGTATCCCATGAATTATAATGAATCCACAGAAGCTGCTACTTAATCATTCCAATACCATGAGGATCCAGGATTTTGTTACTCTGGATATTAATTTATTGTTGTTTGCTTAATGTCTATAGTTGCAGATATTATAGGATATTAAGGAAAAAAACAAATTATCATTTATCTAATAGGTAGGTTCTGCTAAGTGGGTCTACCAATATCTAGAATAGGAATAAAAGGAAATGCAGGATAAGTGTCAAAAAAATAATAATCTGTTAAAGTCATTAAGGTTGAAAATCTGATCTCAAATAATAATCAAGGGCTTGACATCAAGCCTTTAAACTTAATTTAGTTGAGAAGAGTTGCACTGCATTTTTTAGGTTTATTACAAAAAATGAAATGCTAGATATGGATTGATATATTGTTGGTTGCTTAATGTCCAGTGACATTTGTTTCATACATGATCAGGACGAGATCAAATTGAATTAACAATAAATATAATAGGAAGGTCCTGAATAGAGATCAAACAGTAAGAAGGTCCTGGAAATTTGGACTTCGACTAGAAAATGAGGGTCTATTGAATAAGAGGAGAAATTTTACCTTGCAACAGGGCACATATAGAACCACAAAGAGTTTGTTCTTGATGTACAGGGAGATTTGCACTCTCTTTCTAAATTTCATCAAATTTAATGTCACATATCTGACCAGATATGACTGTGTCTTTGTACATCCTGCACAGCCAAATGGATGTCCCACTTTGGCAAGGGTATTACTGCCTGTCCAGAAGACCAAGAGTGGCCAGATTTGTAATTACTAGTCACCCTTGGGGAGATAATTTTTAAAAACCTTTTGTGATAAAAATGGATGCAAATATTCTTTTTTTTTTTTTTTTAATATTTTAGGTTTTTGTATGAATGATAAAAATCATGATGTACATCTACTTGTGGAAGCTTTTACCAGACCAAAGATTGGTGCAAAAGGTCGTAAAGTAGGAGAAGGAAAGTTTGCAATATACCCTCGTCCAAATGCTCCACGGATTAAAGTAAACGTTGAACCTGGTGATGATTTCTATAATTATACAGACGTTATGTCACTTTTGAGGACAGTTAGTACAGACAGTGTTCAGATGCATTGTGGGAGAATCAGATGTACTTATGCTTTGAGGGAAGTTCTTACAGTAAAACCTAAATCTCCACCAAAGACACCTCCAAAATCACCTGTCAAAAAAACTGTTCCAAAACAGAAAAGTCCAGAATTACGTGAAAAAGATGATAAAAACAGAACCAATAGATTAGAACCCCCACCGACAAACAGAACAATCACACCCACAGATTCCTGGGGTGGGGACAATGTATCTATTAATGTTCCAGCTACTCCACCATTGCCACCACAGCTGGAAGGAAGAAAGGTAAAAAAACATTTTAATTTTACTGTAGATTCATTTTTTTTCATGATTGCCAACTTTTCATGGAAAATTTGTAATTTGGTGGATATAAATGTTTGTGGATTCTCCAAGGTCTTGGGTTAGTGCTTTCTAATTAGGAAATAAGTCAGACTTCACTGACAATAACAAATATTCCATATTTTCTTAAAATGTGAGGGACATTGCATTCCATAAACAGAGTTGTAATACACATGTTTGTTAAGGAATGATCATCAGTTTTAATGTCCATATTTGCTCAGCCATGATCAGAAGTTTTAAATCACACTGTTAACGAACACATATTTGCTCCACCTTACAGAAGTTCGCCTGGAAACTTTGTAATAAACAATGCCATGAAATTTGTTCCATTTGGAACTGCATCGTAATATAATGAAGGAACTTCTACTGCAATCTGAGACTGCAATGTACCAACACAAATCTGTAACTAATATCATTATACTTCATCCTCTATCTCAGTTGAAACATACCTCATTTGATTAACGGTAACGAAAAAGCAAATTTGAACCCAGTTTTGTATATGTTTTATATTGATCATTGAAAGGTGCTTTTGAACACTATGCTTGTAGGAATGATAAGTACAAGGTCAATGTTACTCAAGTAATGTAATTGAACCATGATCTTGTTAAATCTATAATTTTTTCAGAAAATAGTGAGATTTCATCTTATAAGTGTATTGGTATGAAATGGTTATTAATGTTGTTAAATTTAGTTTTTTTACTTTTATATTTGTTTCAATCTTTTTGCTTTTGTTTTACTTTATTTCAAATTTTATCATGACAGATAGGTTGTTTTACATGAACATGTTAATTGCCAAAAGAGCAGGATTTTTTTTGATTTACTAGTTTATAAGTTTTTAAGTTTTTCATGATAAATAATGCATGAACTCTAAACTTATTATTAATGTAAAACATTGCAATATAAAAGTGAAAAATTAATGAACTACTGACAGACATTTTCAATTAAGCTGTACCTGTTCAACTGCTTAAAATATTTGTATTTTTAAGTAACTAAACTTTTTTGTTAACTAGAATTTCAATTGTTTTTAATATTCGTGTGATATGTGATAAGAATTACTTCATTCAAATTAGTGTAGATCCTTTGAAATATGTATTTTTAGATTCCTGAAGACCCATTACAAGACAAAGACAGGCATAGTTTTGAGATCAGTAAAAGTTACAGACATGTATCTCTCAAAGGAAAAGAACAAATTGATGTCATACTCCATGGTGCTAGTAATTTACCAACAACTCCTGATGGCCAGCTTCCTGTTCCATTTGGTGTAGTGTAAGTATAGAGATATCATTCTGCATGGTAATAACAGATGTCTTAATTCTCATATGATATAAAGTTGTCCTTATGCTCCTTTTCCTCAATTAAGCGTCATTTAAAGTATCATACTCCTCAAATAAAGTAGTTCTACCAAATTCTTCTCATACTAACCATGAAATAAAATCATAGAGATGATATACTTCTCAAATTCTACTTATAGTCAACCTTATTGATCTGACGTAATGAAAAAAAGTATTCTACTCTATGATGGAAATTTTTGTTTGTTTATAAGTTTTTTGAATGAACTATAGGAAATGGATTTAAGATCCATTCAACATTTTAACAGAAAAATCTACTACAGGATTCAATATGTATACTTTACCAAATTTCCAATAGTAATTTGAACTTTATAATCACTTTTGTTAAAGTTATTTTAAAAAAGATCAAGTTTTTGTTTGTCCAGTGTCACACATTGAGGGTCATTATGATGTCAAAAGTTATCATGGAAACTTTCAGGAAAAGTAAAACAGATGATGACAAGAATGTGAAAACTGGTGCTTCAACACATACATCACTGAGACCTACAACTGCTCCATCGTGGGAAGAACTAGTCACTGTGAATTTTGAAGAAAAATCAGCTGCTGACGAAGGTAAGTTTTTTTTTTCTATCCTATTATAAGTCTTGAAGTATGTAATTCCCTTTTTATGCCCCACCTAAAAAATAGTAGAGGGGCATTATGTTTTCTGGTCTGTGCGTCCGTCCATTCGATCATCCGTCTGTTCGTTCGTCTGTCCTGTTTCAGGTTAAAGTTTTTAGTCAAGGTAGTTTTTGATGAAGTTGAAGTCCGAACAACTTGAAACTTAGTACACATGTTCCCTATGATATGTTCTTTCTAATTTTAATGCCAAATAAGAGTTTTTACCCCAATTTCATTGTTCACTGAACATAGAAAATGATAGTTAGAGTGGGGCATCCATGTACTATGGACACATTCTTGTTTTCATATATTGTTATACCTAAAGGTGATTTTTGTTCTTGTCATTTTTGGACTGTCTTGGTTTTTAAAGTGACTGATATTCCTGCATTAGTCATTAATATAGAATATTTTGTTGTCTGATTTAAAAAAAAATATATATATTTTTTCAGAAACAATATACAATAGATATTTTGGTAATATATAATGACTAAATGTGTGTTCTTATTTACTTATCATTGTTGTGTATTTGTACGAGTGATTAGATTGCAGTGTTTTTATTACAAGCTTTTAACTTGTTGTCCAAGTTTGTTTGCTCACCTGGTCTGAAGATCAATATGAGAGTTTGCCATTATTTTGAGGTATTCATCCCTTGTATTTTTCGTTGTCTATAATCCATTAACTTTTACAAAGATCAAATTTGGCTACAATCATTAATGGGGTATCTAGTTTAAAAATGTGTATCCAATGACCTCACTTGTTGGCTTTCACTGCAAAAAAATGTCTTTTATTTTTGTCCATTATTTTGAAGAACTATAAATTGCAAAAATGATTAGCAAGATAAGATCTACAAATGAGTCAAACATATAGAAATCATTATTCTAATATGACATGCTTCTTTTGCTTTGTGAACAACACTGTGATAAAATTCTTGATATATTTATACTTAGCGCAGACTCAGAGATATAAACGCCCAGGATAAAATTCGAATATCACGGCCCAGGCCATGTGAAATTTCCAACAATCTATGGCTTCCATGAATTATTTCTTAAGTCTACACCTTATTGAAGGTATTTTTTCCATTTTTACCTACTTTTTTGAAAACTATAATAGATAGATAGAGACTTTCTAAGTAAAAATGATAGTTATCATAACATTAGTTGTCTTCTTATTTAAGTTATTGCCCTTTAATGAGAATGTTTCAAAATTGCTTGCATTTTTGTCTTTGATTTGAAAACTATAGTAGATATGTAGATTAATATGGTCAACTATACATGATGGCAAACAATCTTTCTTAGTAATATACTATGATTTAGTGGAGTTTCATTTACAAAGTGTTTTGGATGGATAGATATAAAAAAAATATTATCATATCCCCAAGTGTTGTTTTTTTTAAGGTATTAAAATTAACTAAGTGATGAAAACTCTAATACCATTTTTGTTTCATCTGATATTAACACTCTCTGCAGCTCTGATGAGTAAGTATTGTCTTTTGAGTGATTCATACTGAAGGGAGCCTCTTGTTTTATTTGTAGCTTAATCTTAACACAAAAAACGGCAGAAGTTTCTGATTATCAGATTGAAAGATAAAATGATTAAAACTGGGTGACATTAAAACATATTAAAAGAAAATAACACATTCAAATAGCATTATCTGCATTACAAACCTGCTCGTGCATTTTTCATTGTTATTCAACGCAAATTTATTTTCTAAGATACCTGGGACGATCTTATTTCACAAAGGATTTCTATTGTCTACTTATTGTACCTCGAACTTATTTACCCGATGTAGGTCTTTAAGTTGAGGTTCAATTCAATAAAAGTTTATCGAGCATGACTAATTAGATATGCCCTCTTAAAATCAGGGGGTCCGAAATAGGATTAGGAAAAACAGCCAGCAAAATACCTTAATTTACCATTTCAAGAATTTGTTTGATTCAAAGTGCTTTTGGTGGCTTAAATATCTTCGATCAATAATCAGGTTGTATTTTGTGGAAATAAATAACCTGTCCCGAACCGGGAGATGTTGGCTGCAATAGGAATTAATTTATAAAAAAGTCCATATCTCATTTACTTATAATGGCCGTTATTGTTTGTAAATTCATGACGTTTTGTATATGGCATTTGTCTATCGTTGAGAAAAAAAGAGGGAAGGAGGGCTTAACCTACGAGTTCGATCAATATGGTTCAAATCTATTCTATTACGGCATACGTTTTACCTCTAGCGAACGCTCTGCCTTATTGTAAAAAGTGCCACTCTAAATTTGTAAACATTTGCTTCAAATTGATCCACTTTGAATCTAGTCGTGAATATGCATGACATATTTGCCACTGGACACAAAGGAACAATAAATTAATCAGCTTTATTTAGTGATTTATAATAATTTGTCCTCAGTTGATTATAGTCTCAAACAGTTTTCCAATTTTTATATATTTCATTTTTATTTACATTTGAATTTTTATGCGTAAATCTTAGCATTTCTTCTATCATTTTTCTCTTTGCATTTAATCTTTTTTTTTTAATATAAAAAAAAAAAAACGTTGTCGTAGTACACATCAGGGGTTACATTGTATAATTTCCAGCAAAACTAACAGGGGAGGGACTACATCAGAAAAACAATCTTCATTGAGTGGCAATAACTCATATATTGAAGCATACAATGACGGCTCCCTCGTCTAGGTGACAACATTTGCTGTTTGAAGTTTATTTATATCTCAGACTGGTATAATAGTTGTCATAAAAGGGGAAAAAATGATAGTAAAAGGTTGACAACAATTTATAAAAAATGATTCAACTTATTTTGAGCGTTTCATTTTTTTTTTATATTGTCTTGCTGATCGGCTTTGTTATATTTTTTTTCATCTACTATTGTTCTAGCAAGTTTCAAAAAAATGTTGTTAAAATCAGCCATGCGACTTTTAATTATTTAAAAAGATTAAGCTGACTTTTCTTGTTGTTTACACATTTCAATCATTCAACTCGTGTGTAGATCGTCTTTCCCTCTAATGTTTTTTTAAGGTAAAGATAGCGTGGAATTCTCACTGCACCAGGTATCTGATATACATTCCTATTATATTTTGATCGGACAAAGCTGCGTATTTATATAACCAATAAGCCAAACAAACCCACCCATTTAGCAAGGGTATACTGTTGAACGGGAGAGGTCTAGAGATGTAAATATTTCTATACCCAAGCAAATCTTGGTTTTGAATAAAAGGAGATAAAGTTATACATTAATGCGACAGCAACCCAAAGACACAGATAAATAAAAATATTTAGAGTCAACATTCGGTCTTTTTTTATAGAACATTCCGTATACAGAATAATAAGCTCAAAACTGACACATGACTAAATAATAGTTATACGGAGTTAATTCAATATTTTCCGTCAAATATTATATATCCGAAAAGGCACATTTGATTTACTATTATTTACCGTCAAAGATAATAATCCCAACAATCACAAGTGTTTGAAAAATTTCACCTACCATTTTTTAATTTTGATTGGTGAAAATTTAAGAAGTTTTAATATATACCTGTAAAAGAAAAACACTTCACTGTATAATAAAACGGTAAAATAAATAATGATAATGGATGACGACCAGCGGCGAATAAATAAAATTAATATTCAGGACGATTACGTGAAATCATAATAAGAGCATTAACCCCGTTTTTTACTAGACTGAAAAGCTGAGTCTTTTTTTTATCGTGTAAGTTCACAAGATATTAGTTTGCAGGAAGAAAAGTCACCCGACCAGGACACATTTCCGACGCTGAGCCGGCCCGTCTGTGCTCTTACTTTATGATGCCACGTGTTAAGCGTTGAAATAGAATACCAATTTAATTAACGTCTTTGTTTGACCCGAACGCCCCCACACGAGACAAATCAGGAGAGCGGTAGTGATCGGTAGTACAGAATATCATACCAAAAACTAAAGTACAATACACAATACAGTTTCACAGAATTCTCACAGTTACTAAAGCGAGCTAAAAGTATCTAACCTAAATTGGATGCGTGAAATGATATTGTAAACTACACGTAAACATGGATGATCGACTTCAGGGTAGATTTTATGAATCAAATTAAAAACTCTTGCACCTATTGTACGACCTACCTATTGTATTTAAAATTTATGTGTTATAGTCATTAACAGGCATGAAATATTTGCTACTGGACTTAAAGCAAACAACAATCAATCAATTTGATTAATATCTCTGTTACAGTACTAGACGTACTTGGCACACAAAGACAAGATCTTGTAAAATGCTATAATTTACAATTTTCATTAAAATTTTTATGTTGTTTTGTTTTGTTTTTTTTTTTTTCTTTTTTTTTTGGGGGGGGGGGTCTCTTCAGTTTATCACATAAATGACTGCTTATTCAAAAGTTTTAGATATTTTTTTACTATTGTTCTTATCTAATGTTTAAATACGATTTATGACATATGATTTTTTTTGTCAGGCAAGGATAAAACTAAGAAAGATAAAAGTTTTTTTCAGGTGTTTTTGCTTCATTTAGAGACGAAAAGGGAATAACGGACGACTAAATTAAAGTGTTTGTTTTCATATAATATATTGAACTTGCGAATATATCTCACCCAACACGTTTTAATCGGGACACTGAAACCTAGTTCAATACGGTTTTATTCATTGAAGTTTGCATGCATAGTTCTTATTTAAAAAAAAACACAAATAAAGCAAGATCTATTAAGTAATTGGACTGAATAGACAAAACTAATTATTTTGCATTCTCATGTATCTTAATGTAGGAAAATTACCAAATCAGAAACAAAAGGAACATTTGCCGGATAAATATTGTGAAGGACCTTATGCATCTAGGACTGTCCGATAAAAAGTTCTTAAACAAGCTGTTTAAAAAGCTAATTGTTGGAAGAGTTTACTTACTGTTTTCTAAGGTCTGATCTTTACGATTCTATTTCATGATTACTGACAGATCAAAAACATCAAGTATATATAGCATTAAGTTGTTGGGCATAATATATATTGGTCAGTTATAAATGAGGTCTGTACGGGGGTTTTGATTGCTGATTTATTAAATAAGAAATCGTTATTTTGAAAAGTTGGCTAAAAAATAATAATTTACCCCCTAATTTTGTAAAACTATCATTTGGTGTTTTTAGATGCTATTTTTTTTATCATAAATAAATAATTATATGATGTAATGCCATTAAATTGGTCCGTTTTCATTTCAATTTGGTAACTGTTAATTGTATATATCAGTCTGAGTACTGTTTAACTATCATTTAAGTTTAACATATTTAGACTCGTCCAGTTCAGGGGAATTAGGTTTCTGCAAGTGCTTTTTATGTACTTTTCATATATTTTTTACGGTTTGTAAGTCAGTAAAAGTTCAATGATTAAGTTAATATTGACATTAAAGACCTTCTCACAAAAAGGGCTGTTCAAATCCCCTCGCCCTTCGGGCTCGGGGATCTGAACACCCCTTTTTGTTTTCGGAGGCCTTTTAATATCAATATTAACTTATCATTGAACTTTTACTATAACTTAGTAACTCTCAGATACTGTATTTTGGGTATTGTATGATAAGTTACTACGGTACTTTTTAAAACATTTTATAGTGAATCTTTCTGTTACTTTTCATTTACTGTAAATAAGAATGAAATAAAACGAGTTTCTGACTTTTCCTTTACAGTGTTAACAATAATAGCAGCTGATCATCCTTCTAAAGAGATGCTTGTTAAATATGAAATACCACTATCATATCTTCAGCCATTCCATCAGTATCATCTAGAGCTAATCAAGGTATACAGCAACCTATAGTTGTTAATTTCTGTGTCATTCTTGGTCTCATGTGTAGAGTTGTCTCATTGGCAATCATACCACATCCTCTTTTTTATATAGTATCTTAATCTAATTATCAGTGTCTTTGATTTTCCAAACCGGGTGATGGTGCATATGATTCAGGATTAACCATCACCAGGTCTGTAAAACAAGGAACTTATAGTATAATGCATCATGTTATTTTTGAATTATCCCATTATAACTATTAAAAATGAATAATTACATTAGATGTATGTTTCATTATAATACGTTTTTATGATTGGCTAACTGCACATCAAATGTTATTCCTTAAGCAATTGCATTACACAATAAAACTTATCATTCGTGATAGCACGAGGTCCCACAATAAAGTACACAGGTGAATTAAATAAAAAAAAAAAAATTGTGTTTTCATGATCCTAGATAAAAAATGTAATTATAAGTATTGAATGCTTCTTTTTGTAACGTCCTAGGGTTGTAAAAGCGTTGACCATGCACAAATTTTAGAATGAAGCGCTTCTGCGCTTCATACAAAATGTACTTCGGTCAACACTTTTACACCCCAATGAAGTTACAAAAAGAAGCATTCATTCTTAGTTAAAGCTACTTGATACAAAAAGAAAATATACCTGAATTTTTTGGTTACTTCAAAATATCAGTTTTCAAAATTTAGATGATTTGATCATTTGAACCCTACATTTATTTTGCATTACCGTATATAATGATGTATAACACATTTAATACTGTGAATGTTTAAAGACTACTAAAGGAATTCCCAAAATTTGATTTGAATCGCTCACCATAAAATATTATGAATGTTTCAGCCTGTTAAAGGAATTCCTAATGGAGTGAAAACATATGTTACTATCACCAGGAAAACAATGCATCTACCCAAAGACCCATCTTCACCTGATTATTTAGCTTTAGAGGTAAGTTTTATGTTGGGATGACTTTTATTCAATAAAAGAAAATATGCAATGATTTGTTCCTTTGATTTCATACAATTGTATGCTATATTTGAAAATAAGAGATACAGTTTTCAAAAAGTTGCATCAAGATATTTCAAGGTAGATCAATTTTATGCTTTAAGTAATTCATTCAAAGGATTACACCAGATGATTTTTTACAATAGATTTAAAGAAATTTGAAATCCTTATTGAAAAGAGACCTTTTTATATAAGATGATTATCTCCATTTATGATTTTTAGGCTACACTCAGATCTGTACAGAAACCATTACAAACAGCTAAAGGCCCATTGATTGCAGTAGCTAGAGTTATTCCTGATTATTATAATTACAAGTATGTATTGAAATATGTTTTGATTATCCTGCTAATAAAACAAATTAAGAAATTATGTATGTTTTATTTTTTGTGCATTTTTATCCTTAGAGAAAAAGATTTTAGAAAATATGCTTTAATAAATTATTAGGATTCACCAGAAATTTGATTTATAAGAAGAGTTGTTTTACTTTGATGGTCATTTGAGAATCCATTTCATACTACATTGGGGAAAAATGCAACACTACAGTGCATCATATTAGGATAGATACAGAATTTACAGTAATCCTATAGCTAGCAATATTATCTGTTTGTATTTTATATTTAAGGAATAATCAGTTACTGACCAACCCCAGATCAGCTGGTGTCACTATGAACAGTGTAACCTTCCCTAATCCTCATCCATCATCATTTAGTGTTCCTCCTAGAAGTATGCATGGCTATCCTCAGGTACAATATTTTAAATTATTGTTTTATCTTACACAGTAATTCAAATAGTTTAAGGATATCTCTACAGATTGTTTTAAAAGTATCGGTATACACTGATTTTATATCACACTTTTATTCTTCTTGTAAAGTGGTAAGAAGTTTTCAATTTTTTTTTTATCGTAACCTCCTCTGTGATCTTGTGAAATGACTTACAAACTAAAAAAAATGATTGTAATTGAGCAATAATATATATATTTGAACCACCTTATTATTCTTTTTTAAAGAAAACAAATCAGCAAGCAAACAATTACAAAAAATGCTATTATTTGTACAATATATATAATTATATGTTGATAACAATGAAGTAAAGACAAGTTTACATATTAGATAAGCTTGCCAGGTAGACCTGATGTACAGCCTGAGTGGAATCATCCTTACCTATTCTGTGAAGAAAGAGACAAAGCCACGATGTTTACACCAAGTGCAGCACTAGTTCTAGAGTATTATGAGGCAAGTGCAGGTGAGTTATTATTATACAAGTGCCTTTTATGAGCCATGGTATATAATGTTATACATAGCTGTTATCAAAATTCAACATTTGTCCAGGCTATTTTTGTCGTTTCTTGTAAATAGAGGTGTGTTTTTGTTTTTAAGTGTATAATAGAGTGTTTCATTTCAGATGATATTTTATGTTGTTGCACATTTAAAATGTATTATGATAGGAATCCAAAAGGTCATAATTACTTCAGTGGAAGACCTAGGCTATATATTTTTAGTTAGAGAGCTTATAAATGACAATGTGACATTTTGTGATGCAATCTTGGTTTTTTGATTGTATATATAATTTTCTTCCTTTTCAGAATATTTTCAGTTAATTACTTCTTGAATAATCAATTATAAAGACAGGAATACTAATTTGGAAGAAAATAAATAATTAATACATCTATTTACATTACAGCTATGTCAGATCAGTTTTGGAAGATGGTCAGTCCTGTTGGGTTTTCAGCTGTACCACTAGACAAAGATATGTATACAGAACTTACCAACAACAGAGCTAAACAAGGATTAAGAATAGATGGAGTACCTATTCAGGTATGCTCTATTAAAAAAATACTTACAGAATTTACTTACAGAGACACTTTCATTAAAATGATTGTTACATTGTTCCAAACATAAAG